>NW_016960229.1:0-533 GCF_001483705.2 Eufriesea mexicana
ATTGTAGTCTCGGCACGATACGTTGGGCTAGGTTACTTTTGGATAGGTTAGGCTATGTCACGCACCTTCAGGTACAGCTATATTTTCGTGCTATGCACTTATATTCGTAGGATTTCTGCGCTCTACTGCGACATTGTTTATTCTGCTTAACCGTAGGAGCGCCAGCAATATTGGTCTCGGCACGTTAAGTTGAGTTAAGTTACGTAAGCCTTGATTATGTTGGGACAGGTTAGGTTGGAGTATTTTCGACTTTTGCGCGATTGACTGCAATGCGGTGGATTTTTGCCCTCTACTGGGCTTTAGTACATCCTGCTTGTCTTTGGGGATAACAGCAGCAGTGTTCGCAGCACGTCATTTTGAATTACGCTACGTACGGTTAGGTTAGGATATCCTCGACTTCTGCGCTGTACGCTGCTATGTGATGGAGTTCTGCCCTCGACATTGCTCTACTCCGTGGCATCGAACAATGCCGGTCGCGCCACGTGAGGATGTGTTCGGTCACGTTTGCGTTGGCTAGGTTAGGCTATGTTTGG
>NW_016960230.1:0-658 GCF_001483705.2 Eufriesea mexicana
CTCTGGCAAGTAGATAGCTGTGCTCGCCATTGGATGAAAGCGTTAGGCAACCTATTCGCCAAGATATAACACATAATGGATTTTGAATAGACCTATTCTCTGGCAAGTACATGGCTGTACCTGCCATTGGATTGAAGGCGATAGGCGATCTATTCACCAAGCTATAACGGATGATAGATATTGAATAGACCTATTCTCTGGCAAGTAGATGTCTGTACATACCATTGAATTGAAGGCGTTAGGCGATCTATTCCCCAAGCTATAACGGATGATAGATATTGAATAGACCTATTCCCTGACTTGTAGATGACTGTACTTGCCATTGGATTGAAGGCGTTAGGCGATCTATTCTCCAAGCTATGACATGTTATAGATTTTGAAAGGACCTGTTTTCTGGCAAGTTGATGTCTGTACATGCCATTGAATTGAAGGCGTTAGGCGATCTATTAACCAAGCTATAACGGATTTTAGATTTTGAATAGACCTATTCTCTGGCAAGTAGATGACTGTACTTGCCATTGGATTGAAGGCGCCAGGCGACCTATACGCCTAGCTATAACAGATTATAGATTTAGAATAGACCAATCCTCTGGCATGTAGATGGCCGTTCTTGCCATTGGATTGAATGCGTTAGGCGATCTATTCACCAAGCTATAAC
>NW_016960231.1:0-260 GCF_001483705.2 Eufriesea mexicana
CGAAAATGTCAATAATATTTAATTTTCCGGCCCGATTCTATAGCACTGCAATGGTTATAGCACTCCAGAAGGATCTTTCCTCCATACTTATGCCAGGAAGAAAGCTCACCACGGTATTAGTCGAAAATAGCAATAAAATTGGACTTTCCGGCCAGATTCTACAGCATTGCAATGGCTTTAGCAGGACAAAAGGATCATTCCACCCTATTTATGCAAAGAAGTTGGCTCACCACGCTATTAGTCGAAAATGTCAAAAAAAT
>NW_016960232.1:0-906 GCF_001483705.2 Eufriesea mexicana
ACGCTCTACTGTGCTCTAGGATGCCCTGCTTTGCTCTGTGGAAACCTGAAATAGTGGTCTCGGTACGTTAAGTTGAAGTAGGATACATTCGGATAGGTTACGTTTTATTTGGTTAGGTATGTGTGGCTCCGAATTTTCTGCTATACACTGCGATTCTATCGATTTCTACGCACTAATCTCCTCTTTTATGATCTCCTGGGCTCTGCGGAGGCCAGCAATGCTGGTCGCGACAGGTTAGGTTGAGTTACTATACGCTTGGTTATGTTATGTTGGGCCTGGTTAGCTAGGTTGTCAATTACATCTGTGCTGTACATTGCTATTTGGTGGATTTCTGCGCGCTACTCTGCTCTGCAACACTCTGCTCGACTTTGGGGAGGCCAGCAATGGTGTTAGAGGCACGTTAAGTCGAGTTACGTTACGTTTGGGATGGCAAGGTTTGGCTAGGTTAGCTTGGACTTTCCTGCTGTACACAGTCATTCGGATGATTCCTGCCCACTACTGTGTTCTAGTACGTTCTGCCTGGCTCTGCGGGGCCCAGCAATATATGTCTCGGCCGATTAGGTTTAGTTATTCTACGTTTGGATAGGATAGGTTATGTATTGTTTTGTTAGAATGGCTTTGACTTTTCTGCTATACACAGCTATTCGGTGGATTTCTGCGTTCTACTCTGATCTAACATTCTCTACTTTGCTCTGGGGAGGCTAGAAATAGCGGCTGACGCGTGTTAGATTGTGTTACGTTACATTTGTTTAGGTCAGGTTTTGTTGCGGTTAGGTTAGGATATCATTGTCATTTGTGCTCCACTCCCCTCTAATATGTTCACCTTGGTGACGGGGAGGCAATAATATTTGTCTAGTCACGTTAGTTTGAGTCAGGTTACGTTCGGTTCGTCTGTGTTACGTTGGG
>NW_016960233.1:0-452 GCF_001483705.2 Eufriesea mexicana
TTCCAGTCAGATTCTATTTCAATGCAATGGCTATAGCATACCAATAGAATCTCTCCTCCTTATTCATGTAGAGAAATTTGATCACCACGGTATTAGTCGAAAAAGGCAATACGATTGAACTTTTCAGTCTGACTCTAATTCATTGCAGTGGCTATAACAAACCAATATATAAGTACGGCTTGTATGTTCAGAAAAGCTTGCTCAAAACGATATTTCTCAGAGATTTCATTAAAATAGAGCATTTCAGGCAGATTCTACTGCAATGCAATGGCTATAGCAGACCAATATAATCTTTCCTCTTTATTTATGCAGAGAAACTTGCTCACCACGATATTAGTCGAAAATGTCAATAAAATTGAACTTATCAGGATTCTATTGCAATGCAATCATTGTGACAAACCAATAGAATCTTTCCTCCCTATTTACGTAGGAAAGTTTGCTCACCACGGTGT
>NW_016960234.1:0-614 GCF_001483705.2 Eufriesea mexicana
CAGGGTATAGTAGGGAAATGTAGAGAACAGAAATCCGCCGAATAGCAGCCCATAGCGCAAAAGTAAAAGAAATCCTAACCGAGCCTTCCTAACCTAAATTAAGGGAACGTAACTTTACTCAACCTAACGTGCCGAGACCACTATTACTGGCCACCGCAGAGCTATGCAGAGCATGTTATAGCACATGCGAGAGCAGAAACCCACCGAACAGCGATATATAGCACAAAGGGCGAAGTACCCTACCCTAACATAGCCAAACGTAACAAAACCAAACGTAACCTAACACAACCTAACATGACGAGGCCACAATTGCTGGCCCCCGCGAAGACAAGCAGAATGTACTAAAGCACAGCTGTGCGCAGATGCCCACCGCATTGCTGTGAATAGCGCAAAAGTCAAAGCTATTCTACCCAAACCTAATCAATGGTAGCATAGCCAAACGTAACCTATCAAAGCCTATCGTTCCGCGGCCACTACTGCTGGCATCCCTATCCTAATAAGGATAGCTTTGTCTTCTTTGACACACCCTGCTATTAGGAGAATTGCTGTGCTCTACTGTGCGCTAGGGTGTTCTGCTTGGATATGGGGATGCCAGGTGTTGTGGTCTCGCAACC
>NW_016960235.1:0-508 GCF_001483705.2 Eufriesea mexicana
ACTTGTTATAACTCGATGAATAGATCATCTAACGTTTTCAATCCAATGGTAGGTATAGCCATCCACTTACCATAGAATAATTCGAATCAAAATCTATGACCTGCTGTAATTTGATGAATAGATTATCTAAGGTTCTGAATCCAGTGGTAAGTATAGCCATTTACTTACCATAGAATAAGTCTATTCAAAATCTATAACCTGCTATAATTTGATGACTAGAATACCTAACATTCTCAATCCAGCGGTAGGTACAGCCATCTACTTACCATAGAATAAGTCTATTCAAAATCTATAACCTGCTATAATTTGATGACTATATTACCTAACACTCTCAATCCAATGGTAGGTACAGCCATCTACTTACCATAGAATAAGTCTATTCAACTTATAACCTGTTATAACTCGATGAATAGATCACTTTACGTTCTCACTCCAATGGTAGGTGTAGCCATCCACTTACCATCGAATAAGTCTATTCAAAATCTATAACCTGCTACAATTTGATGAA
>NW_016960236.1:0-673 GCF_001483705.2 Eufriesea mexicana
AAGGCCACTAATGGTGGCTTGGGCACGTTATGTTGGGTCAGGTTACGTTCGGTCAATTTGGGTTAGTTTAAGTTTGGGTAGGGTAGCTTCAACCTTTGCGCCGTACGCTGCTCTTCGGTGGATTCCTGCGCTCCACTCTGCTCTAGTATGTACTGTTGGTCTATGGGGAGTGCAGCAGTGAGTGTCTCGGCACGTTAGGGTGTGTTAGGATATGTTCGCTTATGTTCTGTAGGTATGGGTTAGGTTTCGGTAGCTTCGACCTTCCTCATATACACTGCGGCCATCTGGATTTCTGCGTTCTACCCTCCACTAATGTTTTCTGCTGGTCTCTGTGGAGGCCAGCAGTACTTGCCACGTCTCATTAGGTTGTGTTAGGCTGCATTTGGCTATATTACGGTCGGTCAGGGTAGGAGGGTGCAGCTATTACTTCGGAGCTATGTTCTCCTATTAGGTGGGTTCCTGCGCCCTACAGCGCCCCAATATTTTCAGCTTGGCTCCGGGAATGCCAGTAATATGGGCCTCGGCACGTTATATTGAGTCAGATTACGTTCGGTTATTCTATGAATATTTGGGTTAGGTTCGCGTGCCTATGACATTTCTAATATACACAGCTATTCTATGGATTTCTGCCTTCTACTGTTCGCTAATGTGTTCTGCTTGGCCCTGGGGAGGC
>NW_016960237.1:0-270 GCF_001483705.2 Eufriesea mexicana
TACAGTCAAAGCCATCATCTCCTAACCTAACCAATCGTAACGGAACCAATCGTAATCCAACACAAACTAACTAGCCGTGACCATTTCTGCTGGCCTCCCCATGGCCAAGCAGAGCATATTACAGCACCGTATAACGCAGAAGTTCACCGAAGAGCATTACATGGCACATAAGTTCATGCTACCCTCTCCTAACCTGACACAAAGTAACCTAACCTGACCAAGTGCAACATAGCCCAAACTCGCCTGCCGCGACCACTATTGCAGGCGTCC
>NW_016960238.1:0-1076 GCF_001483705.2 Eufriesea mexicana
CTATTCACTGGATTCCTACACCATACTGTGCTCTAGTATGTCCTGCCTGGCACTGGGGAGCGCATCAATAGCTTTGTCGTCACGTTAGGTTAGTTGGGCTATATTTGGTTAAGTTCCGATGGCTTGGGTTAGGCTTTGGGTCACTTCGACTTTTCTGTTATACACTGCGATTCAATGCATTTCTGCTTTCTACTATTCACAAGTGTGCTCTGCTTGGCTCTGCGGAGGCCAGCAATTGTTTTCGCGGCGCGTTATGTTGGGGAATGTTACGTTCGGTTAGGTTACATTTGGTTAGGTTCGGAGAGAATAGCTTTGACTTTAGTGCTATAGTCTGCTATGATGCGGTTTTCTGTGCCCTACAGTGCTCTAATGTTTTCAGTTTGGCTCTGGGAATTCCAGCAATTGTGGTCTCGGTTCATTACGATTAGTCATGTTACGATGGATTATGTTGGTTCAGGCTAGGTTTGGTCAGGATAGCTTTATCTTTTATGCTGTACGCTGCTGTTCGGTGGATTTCGGCAATCTACTGTGCTCTAATATGTCCTGCTTGGCCCTGGGGAGGGCAACAATAGAGGTCTGGGGACATTAGTTTGAGTTACGCTATGTTTGTTTATGTTCAATTGGTTTGCGTTAGGATTGTGTAGATCAGACTCTTCTGATATACAGTGCGATTCCTTTGATTTCTGCCTTCTACGCTCCACTAATGTCTTCTGTTTGGCCCTGGGGTGGTCAGCAGTTGTGTTCGCATGGTATTAGGTTAAGTTGGCTAACTTATGGTTATATTACAGTTGGTTAGGCTAGGAGAGGCTGGATTTGACGTCAGTGCTATAGTCTGCTACAAGGTGGATCTCTGCTCCATACAGTGGTCTAATTCCTACAGCTTGGCCCCAGGAGGGCCAGCAATGGCAGCCTCTGCACGTTACATAGTGACAGGTTACATTCGGTTGTGTAGGGCCGGGATAAATTTTGTGGGGGTAGCTTTAACTTTTGTGCTGTACAACACTATTCGGTGTATTTATGCGCTCTACTGCGCCCTAGTATGTCCTGCTTCGCTCTGTGGAGGACAGCGATAGTGG
>NW_016960239.1:0-295 GCF_001483705.2 Eufriesea mexicana
TATAGACTTTGAATAGACCTATTCTCTGGCAAGTAGATGGCTGTACTTGCCATTGTTTGAAGGAGTTGGGCTATCTATTCGCCAAGCTATAACAGATTATAGATTTTGAATAGCCCTATTCTCTTGCAAGTAGATTGCTGTACTTGCCATTGGATTTAAGGCGTTAGGCGATCTATTCACCAAGCTATAACAGGTTATACACTTTGAATAGACCTATTCTCTGGGAAGTAGATGGCTGTACTTGCCATTGGATTGAAGGCGTTAAGTGATCAATTCACCAAGCTATAACAGGTTA
>NW_016960240.1:0-911 GCF_001483705.2 Eufriesea mexicana
GAAAATTCAATTTTATTAACATTTTTGACTAATATTGTGGAAAGCTAACTTTCTTGCATAAACTAGGTGGAAAGAATCTATTGGCGTGCTATACACATTGCAATGCTATAGAATCGTCCTGGAAAATTCAATTTTATTGTCATTTTCTACTATTATCGTGGTGAGGTAACTTCCTTGCATAGGTAAGCAGGAAAGATCCGTTCGTGGTGCTGTAGCCATTGCAATGCTGCGGAATCTGGCTGGAAAATTCAATTTTATTGACATTTTCGACCATCATCGTAGTGAGGTAGCTTTCTTGCATAAACAAGGAGGAAATATTATATTGGCAAGCTATTACAATTGTAATGCTATAGAATCTGGCAGGAAATTTCAATTTTATTGACATTTTCGACAAATATCGTGATGAGCTACGTTTCTTGCATAAACAAGGAGGAATGATTATGTTGGCATGCTATAACCATAGCAATGCTATAGAATCTGGCTGGAAAGTTCAATTTTTTTGACGTTTTCGACTAATATCGTGGTGAGCTATCTTTCTTGCATAAACATGGAGGAAAGTTTATATTGGCTAGCTATAACCATTGCAATGCTATAGAATCTCGCCGGAAAATTCAATTTTATTGACATTTTCGAATAATATTGTGCTGCGCTACACTGCGCTACCTTTCTTGCATAAATAAGGATGAATGATTCTATTGGCGTGCTATAGACTTTGCAATGCTATAGAATCTTGCTGGAAAGTTCAATGTTATTGACAGTTTCGACTATTATCGTGGTGACTTAACTTCCTTGCATAGGTACTGACGAAAGATCCGTTCGATGTGCTATAGCCATTGCAATGCAGTAGTACCTGTCTGGAAAATTCAATTTTATTGACATTTTAGTCCATTAACGTTGTGAGCTACCTTTCT
>NW_016960241.1:0-653 GCF_001483705.2 Eufriesea mexicana
ACTGGCGCACTAGAGTCATTGCAATCCTTCAGATTTTGGTTGGAAAATTTTATAGACATTTTCTACTAATATCGTGGTGAACTAACTTTCTTGCACAAATAAGTAAGAAATATACTATTGGCGAGCTATATCCTTTGCAATGCTACAGAATCTAGATGGAAAACACGATTTTATGGACATTTTCGACTTGTATCGCGGCGAACTATCTTTCTTGCATAAATAAGTGCGAAATATACTATTAGCATGCTATAGCCATGGTAATGCTATAGAATCTGGTTGGAAAATTCAATTTTATTGACATTATCGACTACCATCGTGGTGACCAAACTTTCTTGCATATATAAGGAAGAAAGATTCTTCTGGCATACTATTATCATTGCAATCCTACAGAATCTGGCTGGAAAATTCAATTTTACTGACGTTTTCGACTAATATGGTGGTGACATAACTTTCTTGCATATATAAGGAGGAATGAATCTACTGGCGTGCAATAGTCATTGCAATCCTATAGAATCCGGCTGGAAAATTCAATTTTATTGACATTTTCGACTAATTTCGATGTGAGCTATCTTTCTTGCATAAATAAAGATGAAATACCTTATTGGCGTGCTATAGCCATAGCAATGCTATAGAGTCTGGCTGGAAAATTGAAT
>NW_016960242.1:0-813 GCF_001483705.2 Eufriesea mexicana
GACAACTACTGCTGGCCTCCCCAGGGCCAAGCTGAAAATACTAGAGCAAAGTAGCGCGAACGAAACCAGAAAATAGCAGTATATGGCACAAAAGTCAATGATATACTACCCTAACTTGGCATAACCGAATCTGTCAAACGTAGAGTAACTAAACGTAACGAGCCGAGACCACTGTTGCTGTCCACTCCAGAGCCCACTAGAGCATATTAGATCATCATACAGCACAGAAATCCACCGAATAGCTGTGTATAGCACAAAAGTCGATGTTACCCGCTCCAAACCCAACTAACCGCACAGTAACCAAACGTAACCGGACTCAACACGCACAGTAACCAAACGTAACCGGACTCAACATAACGCGCCGAGGACCATGTTTCTGGCGTCAACGGAGCCAAGCAGGGCATGCTAGCGCACAGTGGAGAGCAAAAATAAACCAAATAGCGGAGTTCAGCACAAAAGTCAAAGCAACCCTGTCCTTTCCTATCCAACCGTAACATAGCCGAACATAACCTAACACAACATAACTTGCCGCGACCACTATGACTGGCATCCCCAGAGGCGAGCAGAACATAGTAGAGGAGAGTAGCGTTCAAAGATTCACATAATCGCGGTGTATAGCACAAAAGTCATGGTTACCCTATACTAACGTAACAAATCGTGACATAATCATACGTAATATAACACAGCGCGTCGGGGCACGACTGCTATAACTGGCCACCCCAGAGCTGAGCAGAGTAGAGTAGAGCAATGAAGAGCGCAGAAATCCGTCGAGTAGCAGTGTACAACACAAAATGCTTGGTTACACTATCATAA
>NW_016960243.1:0-675 GCF_001483705.2 Eufriesea mexicana
ACATACAGCCATACATCCATACGTACATCCATACGTACATCCACACATCCGTACATACACCCATCACTCATCCGTACATACAACCATACATACATCCATACATACATCCATACCCACACCCATACATACATCCATAGATATATGCTTCCATACATCCGTTCATACATCCATACATCCATCCATACATGCATCCATACATACGATGTTCCATACACACATCCATACATCCATACATACATTCTTACATACATCCATACATACATCTATACACCCATCCACACAAACATCCATACATACATCCGTTCTTCCGTCCATCCTCCCATCCATTCATCCACCCACACGTCCATACAACCATGCATCAGTACAAACATATATTCGTACATCCATACATCTATACATATAATCATCCATACATCGTAACTCAAATACATCCATACTTTCAAACATCCATACATACACACATTCATACATTCGTACATCCATCCTACCATACGTCCATCCATCCATACATCCATACATCCGCACACCCATACATCCATAAATCCATCCACCCATACACACATCCATCCATACATACATCCACACATACATCCATACATACATACACAAAACCATACACTCACCCATACATACATGCGTAGACACATCCGCACATACATCCATACATACATCCAT
>NW_016960244.1:0-1530 GCF_001483705.2 Eufriesea mexicana
GAAAGAGCCAATCTGAGCATAATAGAATAGGATAGAGCGCATAAAGCCATACAATATCAGTATATAGCAGAAAAGTCGACACCACTGTAAAGCCATAGCTACCGTAACCTAACATAACGAAGCCTACTTCAACCTAACATGGCGGGACCGCTATTACGCCCCCCAAGAGCTAAGCGGAACATACTAGAGCACAGGGGAGCGCAGAAGTCCACCGCATTTCAGTGTACAGCACTGAAGTCAAATATATCGTATCCTAACACAAAGAAACACAACAAAACCAAACGTAACCTAACTCAACCTATGGTGCTGTGACAATTAGTACTGGTCTCCACAGAGCAAATCGAAGCATAATAGAGGAGAGTAGTGCGCATAAAACTACAGAATCGCTGTGCATGGCGGAAAAGTCAAAGCTACCCTGTGTTAACCTAACCAAACCTAACATAGTCAAACGTAAATTAACTAAGCCTACCGTGCCGCGGCCACTAACGTTGTCCTCCCCAGTGTCGATTAGATTATAGGAGAGTATACTAGAGCGCAGAAATCCACCGAGAAACTGTGTATACCTCGATAGTCCAAGCTATTCAAACCTAAACCATTCAAGCGTTGTCTAACCAAACAAAGCATAACTCAACCTAACGTGCCGAGAGCACAAATCCTGACACTTCCGGAAACAGGCAGAACATATTAGAGCACTGTAGAGCGCAGAAATCCACCGAGTAGGAGTGTACGGCATAAAAGTCAAAGAGGTCAAAACCTAGCTCAAACCAACATAACATACCCAAACGAAGCCTAACTCAACATAACATGATGCAGTCACTATTGCTGGACTACCCAGAGAGAAGCATAATACAGCAGAGCACAACAGAGAGCAGATATCCACCGAACAACAGTAACCAATCAAACGTAACCTTACCGAACGTAGCATAACTCGTCCAAACGTGCCAAGACCACCGTTACTGCCATCTACAGAGCCAAACAGAGTATGTTGGAGCACAGTAGAGCGCAGAAATCCACCGAAAAGCAGTGTGTAGCGCAAAATTCAGGCCTACCCTGTCCTAGCCTAACCAAACGTGACATGACCAAACGTAACCTGAAACAACCTAACGCGCCGAGATCTCTATTTCCGCTCTCCGCAGAGACACGCAGAATAAACTAGAGAAGAGTAGAGTGTAGAAGTCCAACGAATAGCAGTGTAAAGCATAAGAGTCAAACGTATCCTCTGCTGCCTAACACAACGTGACAGGAACTGATGTAGACTAATACAACCTGACGTGGCGAGACCACTACCGCTGTCCTCCCCAGAGCCGAGCATAACATATTAGAGGGTAGCAGGGAGCAGAAATGCATGGGGACGCAGTGTATAACAGAAAAGTCAAGGATACCGAAACCTAAACGAAACCAACATGACATAACGAGACTATGCATAACAAAACGTAACGCGAGGCATCCACTATTGGTGGACAACTCAGGACCAGGCAGAATACAGTAGAGCACAGTAGAGCGCAGAAATCCACTGAATAACGGTGTATA
>NW_016960245.1:0-466 GCF_001483705.2 Eufriesea mexicana
ATTCAGTTTTACTGACATTTTCAATTAATATCCTGGTGACATTACATACTTGCATATATAAGGAGGATGGATTCTACAGGCGTGCTATAGTCATTGCGATGCTATAGAATCTGTCTGGAAAATTCAATTTCATCGACATTTTCGACTAATATCGTGGTGACCTAATTTTCTTGCATATATTAGGAGGAATGATTCTGCTGGCGTGCTATAGATATTGCAATGCTATAGAATCTGGCTGGAAAAATCAATCTTATTGATATCTTCGACTAATATTGTGGTGATCTTACTTTCTTGCATATGTAAGGAGGAACTATTCTACTGGCGAGCTATAACCTTTGCAATGCTATAGAATCTGGCTGGAAAATTCATTTTTAATGACATTTTCGTCTAATATCGTTGTGAACTTGCTTTCTTGCATAAATACGGATGAAAGATACTATTGGCTTGCCATAGCCGTTGCAACGCT
>NW_016960246.1:0-501 GCF_001483705.2 Eufriesea mexicana
CTGTGGACGCCAGCAATATTTTACACGGCACGTTAGGTTGAGTTTTACTAAGTTCGCTTACGTTACGTTTGGCCAGGTCATGATAAAGTATATTTGACTTTTGTGCCGTGCGCTGCTTTTCGGTTGATTCTTGTTCTTTACTGCGCTCGAATATGTCCCATGCGCCACTGGGGTCGCCAGTAAGTGTGGTCCCGGCACGTTAGCATGAGTCAGTTTTCGTTCCGTTAGGTTAGGTTACGAACGCTTGAAACGCTTGGTCAGGGTTTCTGTGACTTTTGTGCTATATACTGCTACTCGGTGGATGTCTGCGCTCTACATTGCTCTACTATACTCTGCTCGTCCAGGGCAGACGTGCATTGGTGGTAATGGCACGTTAGTTTGTGTCAGGTTGCGTTAGTTCGGATCGGCAGGTAAAATTTGGTTAGGAAGGCCGTGTCCTTTGTGCTGTACCTTGGTTTTCGGCCGATTTCTGTGATCTACTATGCTCTATTATGCTCTGCT
>NW_016960247.1:0-360 GCF_001483705.2 Eufriesea mexicana
AGGTTAGGTTTGGTTAGGTTAGGTTAGGTTAGGTTAGGATAGGTTAGGTTAGGTTAGGTTAGGATAGGCTAGGCTAGGCTGGGTTAGGTTAGGCTAGGCTAGGTTAGGTTACGTTAGGCTAGGCTATGTTAGGTTAGGTTAGGTTGGGTTTGGTTATTCTATGTTAGGTTATTTTAGGTGAGGTTAGGTTACGTTAGGATTGGTTAGGTTAGGTTTGGTTAGGTTAGGTTAGGTTATGTTAGGTTACGTTAGGATACGTTACGTTAGGTTCGTGAAGGTAAAGATTGGATAGGTAGCTTATGTTAGGTTTTGTGAAATTAGGTTAGGTTAGGTTACGTTATGTTGGGTTAGGTTAGGTTA
>NW_016960248.1:0-473 GCF_001483705.2 Eufriesea mexicana
ATGTATGGATGTATATATGTATGGATGTATGGGTGGATGGATGTTTGGTTGGTTGGATTTATGGATGAATGGATATATTGGTGTGCGGATGTAAGAATGCATGGATGGATGGATGTACGGATGTATAGATGTATGGATCGATGTATGTATGGATGGGTGCTTGTATGAATGGATGGATGTATGGTTCGATGGATGTATGGAAGGGTGGATGTATACGATGGATGGATGGATGGATATATTGATGTGTGCATGTATGAATGTATGGATGGATGGATGTGTGGATGTATAGATGTATGGATCGATGGATGTATGGATGGGTGCTTGTATGAATGGATGGATGTATGGTTCGATGGATTTATGGGTGGGTGGATTTATGGATGGATGGACGGATGGATGGATGTATGTGTGGATGGATGGTTGTATAGATGGATGGATGTATGCATGGATTGTGTTATGGATGGACGGATGTACGG
>NW_016960249.1:0-1337 GCF_001483705.2 Eufriesea mexicana
GGGGTTGCAGTAGTAGTGATCTCGGCACTTTAGGATCGGTGATGTTGCGTTTTGTTAGGTTAGAGTAGGACAGGTTTGGTCAGAATGGCTTTGACTTTTGCGCTATTCGCTGCTATTCGGTGAATCTCTGCGGTTTACACTGCTCTAATACGATATGCTTGTCTCTGGGGAGTCCAGCAATAGTGTCCTGTGCGCGTTAGGTTGACACACAACGGTTGGTTATGCTACGCTTGGTTAGGTTAGGAGAGGATGGCTTCGACTTTTGTGCCATACACCGCTGTTCGGTGGATTTCTGCGGTCTACATTGCTCTAATATGTTATGCTTGTCTCTGGGGAGGACAGCAATAGTTGTCTCGGCTCGTCAGGATGAGATATGACTTTCGTGGTACTCGTGGTGTACACACTGATGCGGCAGATTTCTGCGCTCTACTGCGCTCTACTATATTCCGCTAGGCCCTGGGCATCGCGCCATTGTGTTCGTGTCAATACACTCTGGGTTAGGCTTCGTTTGGTTTGGTTACTTTGGTTTGTGCTAGGTATGTGCAGCCACAACTTTACTGCTATACACAGCGGTTCTATGGGTTTCTGCGCTCTGTTCCTTCTAATATGTTCTGCTTGGTCCTGTGGAGGCCACGAATTCTTGTCGCGGCATGTTAGGTTGCGTATGTTACGTTTGGTTATATTGGGTTAGGTGAAGTTTGTTTGGGATTGCTGTGACTTTTGCGATATACACTGTTATTCGGTCGATATCTGCGCCCTGCGATGCTCTGCTAGCTTCCGCTTGTCTCTGGGGAGGTCAGCAACTGTGCTGTAGGCACGTTATGTTAAGTCATGTCACGTTCGGTTGGGTTTTGTTTAGTTAGGTTTGCTATGGGTATTTTTGACTTTTCTGATATTAACAGCAATGCTGTGTGTTTCTGCGCTATACTGTGCTCTAGCATATTCCGCTTCGCTCCTCGGAGGACAGCAATAATGGCCTCGGCACGTTATGCTGGGTTAGGCTGTGCATGACTAGGTAAGGTTAGGCATCGTTAGGTTAATATATCTTCGGCATTTGTGCTATACACAGGTATTCGGTCGATACCTGCCATCTGCATTTCTCAACCAGCAGCTGCTTGTCTCTGCGGAGGAATGCAATAGCGGTCGTGGCACGTTTGGCTGGGTTAGGTTACGCTCGGTTGGGTTAGGATAGGTCAGGTTTGGTTAATATTGCTTTGACTTTTGCGCTATACACAGCTATTCGGTGCTTTTCTGCACTCTACCCTGCTCTAGTGTATTCTGCGAGGCTACCTGGAGGCCAGAGGTACTGGTCTCGGCACGTTAGTCTGAGCTGTATT
>NW_016960250.1:0-619 GCF_001483705.2 Eufriesea mexicana
TCTATGGATTTCGGCGCTCTACTTTCCCCAAATACGTTCTGCTAGACTATTGGGAGGCCAACAATAATGGTCGCAGTATGCTAGGTTTAGCTATGTTACGTTTGCTCATGTTAAGGATGTACACATTGGGATAGGGCAGCTTTGACTTTTATGATATTCACTGCCATTCGGTGGTCTTCTGCGCTCTGGTGCGCCCTAGTATGTTCTGCTTGACTCTGGGAGGCCAACAATAGTAGTACCGCACGTTATTTCGAGTTGTGCCTCGATCGGTTATGATTGATTAGGTCAGGTATGGTTTGTATATATTTGACTCTTGTGCTGTACAATGCTACACAGTACATTCCCGCGCTCTACATTGCTCTACTATACTCAGCTCGAATCTGAGGAGGAGAGCAGTGGTGTTCGTGGCAATATACGGCAATAGAGTTTGAGTTAGGTTACGTTTGGTTTGGTCAAGATAGGTTATGTTTTGTTAGATTCCTACGGCTTTTGTGCTATTCACTGCAATGAGGTGGACTTCTGCGCTCTGCTGTGTTTTAATGCTTTCTGCTTGGCTCTTGGGAAGCCAGCAATAGTGTTCTCGTCGCGTTAGATTATGTTAGGCTACGCTTCGTTGGGT
>NW_016960251.1:0-521 GCF_001483705.2 Eufriesea mexicana
GAGGAAAGATTCAATTCACTTGCTATAGCCGTCGCAATGCTATAGAATCTGGCTGGAAAGTTCAATTTTATTGACATTTTCGACTAATATTGTGGTGAGTTAACTTGCTTGCATAAATAAGGAGGATAGATTCTTTTGGAGAGCTATAGCCATTGCAGTCCTGTAGAATCTGGATGTAAAATTCAATTTTGTTGACTTTTTTAACTAATATCGTGGTGAGCTAACTTTATTGCGTAAATAAGGAGGGTAGATTCTACTGGCGTGCTACAGGCATTCATTGCTGTAGCATCCAGCTGGAAAATTCAATTTTATAGACATTTCCGAGTAATATTGTGGTGAGGTAGCTTTCTTTCATAAATAAGGATGAAGGATTCAATTGGCGTGCTATAGCCATCGCAATGCTATAGAATACGGCTGGAAAATTCAATTTTGTTGACATTTTCGACTAATATCGTGGGGAGCCACCTTTCTTGCATATATAAGAATGAATAGTTCTATTGGCGTGCTGTAGCCTATGCAGT
>NW_016960252.1:0-545 GCF_001483705.2 Eufriesea mexicana
CCCTGCATTCTACTGTGTTCTAATACGTTGGGCTAGGCTCAGGGATGTCCAGCAAAGTAGTGCTGATACGGTACGTTGTGTTAGGCTACGTTTCGTTATGTTAGGTTGGGCCAAGTTACGTCAGGATGTCTTCGACTTCTGTGCCTTACACTGGAGTGCGGCGATTTTCTGCGCTCTACTCTGCTATAGTATATCCTTCTTGGCTCTGGGTAGGTCATCTATCGTGGCGTAGGACGGCTAGCTGGGGTTAGGTTACGCTTGGATATGCTATGTTTGGTTAGGCTAGGATAGAAAAGCTTTGACCTTTGTGCTAGAGACTGCTATATTAGCTTCCTGCGTTGCACGGTGCTCTACTAAATCCTACTTGGCCCTGGAGTGCCCATCAAAAGTTGGCGTGCCAATTTATGTTTAGATACTCTGCGCTTCGTTAGGTTATGCTGGTTTGCGTTTTGTTAGGTTAGGTTATGTTGTGTTAGGATAGGTTAGGTTAGGTTGGACCAGGTTAGGTTATGTTACAGGTATTGTTATGCTTGGATAGCTTAGAC
>NW_016960253.1:0-556 GCF_001483705.2 Eufriesea mexicana
TATTCATTTCTGAGTACGGCCACCACAAGTATTCATTACCGGGTACGGCAGCTGCTGGAATACTCGGTCCACTCATGAAGCAATTTCCAAAGCAACTCTCGAAAATCAATGTATATTACTGTTACGCCTCGAAATATTTCCAATTGAGATTACGGCACATTTTACATCCACCAATATAGCACCTTAGCCGTTAGATTAATCTGCTCAATGGCAATCTAAATTCTATAACAATTCTGTAACCACAAAATACAGATCCGCAGGCGCACGAGATGTAAAATATTTCCGACACAGCACTCAGCACAGCCATCATTTGAGTACTGCAAGGCGGTGGACTATTTTGTACACACATGTTGTCGATTCCAGAGATGTAGTGGTATAATTAATGTATATTATGGTTGCGGCATGAGATATTTCCAATTGACAGTACGGCACATGAAACATCCACCAACATGGCAACCAGGTCGATGGATAATACATTTCAGTTATAATTTACATTCTACAACGACACTGGAATGACAAAATACATGCACGCGATACAACGAGATACGTATAATTC
>NW_016960254.1:0-294 GCF_001483705.2 Eufriesea mexicana
CACGATATAAGTCGAAAATGTCAATAAAATTGAATATTCCAGGAAGATTCAATACCGTTGCAGCGGTAATAGCACGCCAACAGAATCTTTACTCCTTATTTATGCAAGAAAGTTAGCTCACCACAATATTATTCGGAAATGTCAATAAAATTGAATTTTCCAGCATGATGCCCTAGCAATGCAATGGCTATAGCACGCCAGTACAATCTACCCTCCTTATTTGTGCAATAAAGTTAGATCACCACGATATTAGTCGAAAATGTCAATAAAATTGAATTTTCCAGGAAGATTCTA
>NW_016960255.1:0-338 GCF_001483705.2 Eufriesea mexicana
CAACCGAACGTAGCATAACTTACCTAACGTGCCGAGACCACTATTGCTGGCCTCCGCAGAGCCGAGCAGTATACACTAGAGCACAGCTGAGAGCAGAAGGCCACCAAATAGCAGTGCATAGCACAAAAGTCAAAGATATCCGTACCTAACCTGACCAATCCTAGCCCAACCAAACGTAGAATACCTACATTTAATGATACGAGACTACTATCTCTTGCCTCCCCAGAGCCCTGCAGATCATATTATATCACGGTAGAGTGCAAAGATCCACTGAGTAGCAGCGTGCAACCCAAAAGTCAGTGCCATCCTAACCAAACCTAACCGAACCTAACCTAGCC
>NW_016960255.1:434-675 GCF_001483705.2 Eufriesea mexicana
GTTCACTGCTATTCGGTGGAATTCTGCGACCGACACTCATCTCTTCTGTACTCCGCTCGACTCTGGGGAGGCCATTAATAGCTGTCTCGGCACGTTAGGTTGAATTAGGCTACGTTCGGTGTGGATACGTTAGCTTATATTAGGTACGGATTGCTATGACTTTTGCGGTATAGACTGAGTTTCGGGAGACTTCTGCGCTGTACTGAGGTCTAGTGTGTACTGCTTGGCTCCGGGGAGGCCA
>NW_016960256.1:0-602 GCF_001483705.2 Eufriesea mexicana
ACCAAACCTAACCGAGCGGAACGTAATATGGCACAACCTTACGTGCCGCTACCACTACTGCTGGCCTCCCCATAAATTGCAGAGCATATTAGAGAAGAGTAGGGCGCAGACATCTGTAGAATCGCTGTGTAAAGCAGAAAAGTCAAAGCGATCCAAACCATACCCATGTTAGCAGAAGCTAACCAAACATAACCCAACCCTAATTATAATGCGGCGACCACTACTTCTGTCCTCCCCATAGCAAAGCAGAGCATATTAGAGCACAGCAGCGCGGAGAAGTGCACCGAAAGCGGTATGTAGCACAAAAACCATTCTAACCAAACCTAGCCTAACCTAACATAGCCTAACCAAAAGTATCGTAACAGAAGCAAACGTACCACGGCCACATTTGCTGACCTCCCCAGAGACAAGCAGATGCTTGTACAGCAATGCAGAGCGCAGATACCGACCTTATAGCTGTGTGCAGCGCAAAAGTCGAAGCTAACCTAAGCAAACTTAACCAAACCTAACCTAACCAAGCACAACGCATCTGCAACAAACGTGTCACGACCGCTATTGCTGGCCTCCGCAGATTGAAGCAGATGCCAGTAGAGCAATGCAGT
>NW_016960257.1:0-428 GCF_001483705.2 Eufriesea mexicana
CAAAGCTGTCCAAACATATCCCATGCTAACGTAGGCTAACCGAACGTAATCTAGCAATGCCTATCATGCTGCGGCCACAATTTCTTTCCTCCCCAGAGCAAAGCAGTGCATATTAGTTGCGCCGAGAAATGCACCAAAGGGTAGTGTCTAGCACAAAAGTCCAAGCCACCGTATCCCAATGGGAGCAAACGTATCACGACCGAAAGTAACATAATAGCATATATCGTGCCGCGACCGTAACTGCTGGCTTCCCCAGAGTCGAGCAGAGTAGAGTAGGGGACAGTAGATCGTAGAAAGCCTCCAAATACCTATGTATAGCACAAAAATCAAAGATATCCTATCCTAAGGATGCCTAATCCAATCTAGACGAACGTAGAATAGCTAAACCTAACCTACCGCGGCCACTATTGCTGGCTCCGCAGAGACAA
>NW_016960258.1:0-263 GCF_001483705.2 Eufriesea mexicana
ATTTGATTGGAAGTGCAATTTCATTCACATTTTCAACTAATATCATGGTGAGCAAGCTTTCCCTCATGAATAAGGTGGAAGGACCATATTGGCGTTCTATAACCATTGTAATACAATAGAATCAGACTGGAAATATTTATTTTATTGACATTTTCGAATGATATCGTGGTGAGCAGACTTTCTCTCATAAATAAGGTGTGTAGATTCTATTGGCGTGCTATAGCTGTCGAAATGCAATAGAATCTGCATGAAAAGCTCAATTT
>NW_016960259.1:0-564 GCF_001483705.2 Eufriesea mexicana
ATAACCTCACCAAACGTGGCCTAACTCAACCTAACGTGCCGAGACCACAATTACTGGCCTCCCCAGATTCGAGCAGAGCAGAGTAGAGGAACCTAGAGCGTAGAAATGCACCGAACAGCAGTGTATAGCACAAAAGTAAAAGCTATAGTAACCTTACCTGTCCAAACGTAATATAACCAAACGCAACCTAACTGAACGTAACGTGCCGAGGCAGCTATTGCAGGCCTCCGGAGAGCCAAGCAGAATATGCTAGAACACAGTAGGGTGCATTAATCCACCCGACTGCAGTGTATAGCCCAAAGTCGAAGATAACATGTCCGAAGCTGTCTTAACCTAACCTACCCGAACACCTATATAAACACAAAGTTCCACAAACACAATCGCTGGTCTGCCATAGCCATGCAGAATACACTAGGACAGAGTAGAGCAGTGTATGCCACAGAAGACAAAGAAACCCCAACCTAACCGTACCCAAACTGACCGAACCACACTTAGAACAAATAAGGCTATCGTGCCGACACCTCAGTTGCTGGCATCCCCAGAGCCAAGCATACCATACTAGAG
>NW_016960260.1:0-644 GCF_001483705.2 Eufriesea mexicana
ATTAGTCGAAATTGTCAATAAAATTGTATTTTCCAGCCTGGTTCTATAGCATTGAAATGGCTAAAGCACGCCAATACGATGTTTCTTCATTATTTATGCAAGAATGTTAGCTCACCGCGATATTAGTCGAAAATGTCAATATAATTGAATTTTCCAGCCAGATTCTATAGCATTGCAGTGACTAAATTTTCCAGCCAGATTCTATAGCATTGCAGTGACTATAGTACGCCAGTAGAACCTTTACTCCTTCTATATGCAAGAAAGTTAGGTCGCCGCGATAGTAGTCGATAATGTCAATAAAACTGTATTTTCCGGCCATGTTCTATAGCATTGCAATTGCTGTAGAACGCCAATAGGATATTACTTCCATAATTATGCAAGAAAGTTAGCTCACCACGATATTTGTCGAAATTGTCCTTAAAATTGAATTTTCCAGCCAGGTTCTATAGGATTGCAGTGACTATAGTACGCCAGTAGAACATTTCCTCCTTCTATATGCAAGAAAGCTAGGTCACCACGATAGTAGGCCATAATGTCAATAAAATTGAATTTTCCAGCCATGTTCTACAGCATTACCATGTCTATAGCACGCCAATAGTACATTTCACCCTTATTTATGCAAGAAAGTTAGTTCACCAAGATAT
>NW_016960261.1:0-484 GCF_001483705.2 Eufriesea mexicana
AAGATTCTATTGGTTTGCTATAGCCATTGCAGTAGAATCTGTCTGAAAAGTTCAATTCTATTGACATTCTCGACTAATGTTGTGGTGAGCAAACTTTTCTGCATAAATCAGGATGGAAGATCCGTTTGGTTTGCCATGGCCATTGAATTGCAACAGAATCTGTCAGATAAGATCAGTTCTATTGACATATTCGACTAATATCTTGTTGAGAAGACTTCTCTGCACATGTAAGGGGGTAGGATTCCATTGGTATGCTCTAGACATTGCATTGCATTCGATACTGCCCGGAAAACTCAATCTTATTTACATTCTCGTCCAATCTTGCGGTGAGAAGACCTTCCTGCCTAAATAAGGTGGAAAGATTCTATCGGTTTGCTATAACCATTGCATTGCCATAGAATCTGCCTGAAAAGTTCCATAGTATTGACATTTTCTACTAATATTGATGAAAGCAGTCTTTTCTGCGGAAACAACGAGGGAAGGT
>NW_016960262.1:0-615 GCF_001483705.2 Eufriesea mexicana
GGCCATCTATTCACCATGCTATAACAGGTTATAGATTTTGAATAGACCTATTCTCTGGCAAGTTGATCGCTGTACTTGCTGTTGGATTGCAGGCGTAAGGCGGCCTATTCACCAAGCTATAACAGATTATAGATTTTGAATAGATGTATTCTCTGGCAAGTAGATGGCAGTACTTGTCATTGGATTGAATGCGCTAGGCGTTCTATTCACCACGCTATAACAGATTATAGATTATGAATAGAACTCCGGCAAGTAGATGGCTGTACTTGCCATTGGAATGAAGGCGTTAGACGATCTATTCACCATGATATTAGAGGTTGTAGGTTCTGACAAGACCTATTCTCTGGGAACTAGGTGGTTGTACTTGCCATTGGATTGACGGCGTTAGGCGATGTATTCACCAGGCTATAACAGATTATAGATTTTCAATATACCTATTCTCTGGCAAGTAGATGGCTGTACTTGCCATTGGATTGTGGACGTTAGGCGATCTATTCTCCAAGCTATAACAGATTATAGATTTTGAATGGACCTATTTTCTGGCAAGTAAATGTCTGTACTTGCGATTTGATTGGTGGCGGTAGGCGATCTACTCACCAAGCTATAACAGGCAAT
>NW_016960263.1:0-639 GCF_001483705.2 Eufriesea mexicana
CTATAGATTTCTGCGCTCTACTCTTCTCTATTATGCTCTGCTTGGCTCTGGAGAGGCCAGAGATAGTGGACACGGCAAGTTAGGTTGAGTTAGGCTACGTTCGGTTAGTTTACGTTAGCATGTGCAAAGTCTGTCTATCTTTGACTCTTCTGCCAGACACTGCGATTCTGTAGGTTTCTGTGCCCTGCTCTCCTCTAATATGTCCTGCGCTTCCCAGGTTAGGCCAGGAATATTGGTCGCAACACGTTAGGTTGATTTAAATTACGTTCGGCTATGTTAGGTCTGGTTGCGTTTGGAAGGGATAGCTTCGACTTTTGTGCTATACAATGCTATTCGGGGCATTTCTGAGCTCCACTGATCTTTAATATGCCCTGCTTGGCGCTGCGGAGGCCAGAAATAGTGGTCTTTGGACGTTAGGTATAGATGGGTAATGTTCGGTTATGTTACGTACTTGGTTATGCCAGGATAGGGTACCTATGACTTTTACGCTATACGCCGCTCTTTGGTGGACTTCGGCACTATATACTGCTTTAGTATACCTTGCCTGTCTCAGCGGAGGCCAGCAATATTGGCGTGGGCACGTTAGGTTGTGTGAGATTACGTTTGGTTATGTTACGTTTGGTTAAGATATGACAAGAT
>NW_016960264.1:0-594 GCF_001483705.2 Eufriesea mexicana
GCAGCTCGGCCACAATTTCCGGCATTCCCAGATCAAAGCAGGGAAGATTAAATCGCAGAGGAGTGCGGATATCCACGGAACAGCAGTGTGCAGCACAAAAGTTAAAGCTATCATATCCTAACCTAACCAAACGCAACAAAAGCGGACGTTAGGGAACCCAAACTGACGTGCCACAACCGCTATTGCTGGCTTCACGAGAGCTAAGCGGAGTATAGCAGAGCAATGTAGAACGCTGAAATCGTCCGTATAGCAGCGTATAGCACAAAAGTCAAAGCTATCCTAACCAAACATAACCAAACCTGGCATAGCACAACGCAGCATAAATAGAACTAACGTGCCGACGGCACTACTCCTGGCGTCCTCAGAGGCGAGCAGAGTGCGGTAACGTACAGAAGGATGCGGAAGTAGAAAAAATAGCACTGTGTAGTACAAAGGTCGAAGCTACCGTAGCCTAGCAAATGTAACCTCTCCTAACCAAACGTAACCAAACTGAACCCAAAGCGCGGCGGCCACTATTGCTGGACTCCCGAGAGTCGAGTAGAATATAGTAGAAAAATATAGAGCGCAGAAATCCACAGAACAACAGAGTATATC
>NW_016960265.1:0-608 GCF_001483705.2 Eufriesea mexicana
ATACACTGAATAACACCGTACAGCTCGAAAGTGGAAGCTATACTAACCAAACGTAGCCAATCCCAACCAAACCAATAGTATCATAACTCGAACTAACGTGCCGAGACCACTATTACCGGACATCCCAGAGCCAAGCATAGCATACTATAACAAACTAGAGCGCGGGATCGCACAGAATATCGGTGTATAGCACAAAAGACAATGAAGCATATCAAAGCCGAGCCAAACGTAACAGAGCCAAACGTAACCTAACCTAACCCAGCTTGACGATACCACCATTGCTGGCCTCCGCAGAGACACGCGGAAAGTGCTTGCGCACAGTAGCGCGCAGATACCAACGGCATTGCAGTGAATAGCCAAAGGTCGGGGGTATCATAACATGGGTATCATAGCTTATACCTGCCCTAACCTAACCCAATCAGATGTAACCTAACTCAACCTAACGTGCCGAAATCACTATTGCTGGCATCCCCAGAGCCAAGCAGAAGATACTGGAGCACAGCAGAGTGCAGAAATCCACTGCAATGCGGAGTGTAGCACAATAATCGGACATATCCTGGCCCAACTTGACCTAACCTAACATACCCTGAGGTAGTGTGACTCAACAT
>NW_016960266.1:0-956 GCF_001483705.2 Eufriesea mexicana
TGTCTGGATGTGAGAATGCATGTATGAATGGATGTATGGATGGGTAGATGTATGGATCGATGGTTGTATGGATGGGTGGTTGTATGGATGGATGTACGTATGGATGGATAGAGGTATGGATGGTCGGATGTACGGATGAATGGATGTACGGAAGAATGGATGTATGAATGGATTAAGGTATGGATGTATGTACGGATGGATGTATGGATGTATGAATCGATGGATGTATATATGTATATATGTATCAATGTATGGCTGTATGGATTTATGGATGTATGGGTGTGTGGATGGATGGATGTATGGGTGGTCGTATGTGTGGATGGCAAGATTTATGGATGTATGGATGTATGGATGCATGGATGTATAATGCATGGATGTATGGACGGCGGCCTGTGTGGATGGATGGATGAATAGAAGGGCTGATGTATGTATCGACGGATTTACGTATGTATGGATGCATGAATGTATCGATGTATGGATGCATGTATGTACGAATGTATCGATGTGCGTATGCATGGTTGTATGGATGTGTGGGTGGATGAATGGATGTGTGGATGGACTGTAGTTTGTGTGGAAGGATGGGAGGATGAACGGATGCGTGGATGGATGGATGGTGGTATGGAAGGATGGGTGTATAGATGTATGTATGGATGTAAGGATGTATGGATGTATGGATGGGTGGATGTATGAGTGGATGGATGTATGGATGGACGGATGTATGTATGGATATATGTATAGATGTATGTATAGATGTATGGATTTATGGATGGATGGCTTTATGGGTGTGTGGATGTATGAATGTATGGATGGATGGATGTATGAGTGGATGGATGTATGGATGGACGGATGTATGTATGGATATATGTATAGATGTATGTATAGATGTATGGATTTATGGATGGATGGCTTTATGGGTGTGTGGATGTATGAATGTATGGATGGATGGATGTATGGAT
>NW_016960267.1:0-606 GCF_001483705.2 Eufriesea mexicana
AGGATGGCCTTGACTTTTGCGCCCAACATTAACATTTTATGAACATCTGTCCTACACTCTGCCTTATGATACGCCGCTTGTACCTGGGGATGCCAGCAATAGTGATCGCTATCTTTTTACGTAACATAACTCAGTCCAACGTGCGAGACCACTGTTCCTGGCATTCCCTGGGCTAAGCAGAATATGGTAGAGTGAAGTAGAACGCAGAAATCCACTTCTGTATGGCACAATAGTCAAAGTCATACAAACCTAGCCTAAACCAATGTAACCAAGACAAACGTAGCCTACTCAACATAACAGGCCTCGAACGCTACTCCTGCCCTCGCCATGGCCATGCAGGTAATAGTATAGCACCGTAGATGGCAGGAATCATTCGAAAAACGGTGTACAGTACGAGAGCCAAAACTATCCTATCCGAACATAAACAACTTTCACATTGTCAAACGTAACATATCTCAACCAACAACCCATTGTGCCAAGACCAATATTACTGTCTACCCTAGAGACAAGCAGAACATATCAGAGCACTGTAGGGCCCAGGATTCCACCGGGTAGGAGTGTATAGCACAAACGTCGAAGCTCTCATACCCTCAATGAAACCAAAGG
>NW_016960268.1:0-5822 GCF_001483705.2 Eufriesea mexicana
CAAGCCTAATCCAAAATAACACAACATAAACAAAAACATAGCCCAACTATGCCCAACGTACCGTGACCGATGTTGCTGCCCCACCAGAGCCAAGCAGGATGTACTAGAGCACAGTGGTGCGCCGAAAGCCACCGTAAAGCACTGTACAGCACAAAAGTTAAAGCTATCACAACCAAACATTGCCTAACCCAAACTAACTGAACGAAACCTATCACAACATAACGTGCCGTGACCACTATTGCTCGCCATCACAGAGCCAAGCAGAAAACATTAGTACAGGGTAGAACGAAGAAACCCATATGATCGCCGTGTACACCAAAAAAGTCAAAGATACACAAACCTAACCTAAACCAACTCAACATAACCAAACATAGCATAAATCAAACCATCGTGCCGATACCGCTGTTGCTGCCCACACCAGAGCCAAGCAGGAGATAGTAGATCATAGTAGAGTGCCCAAATCGCCCGAACAGCAGTGTACAGCACAAAAGTTAAAGCTATCCCGTTCAAGCATAGCCAATCCCAACTTTACCGAACGTAACCTGACTAAACATAACGCGCGAAACCCCTATTGCTGGCATTCCTAGAGACAAGCTGAGTAAAATAAAGCAATGTAGGGAGCAGAAATTCACCTAATAGCAGAATGTAGCACTAAAGTCATAGCCATCCCCTCCTAACCTAGCCAACCGTAACGTAACCAAACGTAATACAGCACGAACGAACGTGCCGTGACCGCTATTGCTGGCCTCCCGAGAGTCAAGTGGATCACGTCAGTGGAGTGTAGAACGCAGAAACCAATGTAATCGCTGTTTATATCAGAAAAGTTGATGCTACCAACGCCTGACACAGTCCAACAGGGCATAGCCAAACATAGGCTGACCAGACCGAACGTGCCGACACCGCAAATGCTGCCCTCCCCAGAGCCAAGCAGGACATACTAGAGCACAGCAGATCTTAGAAGTCCACCGAATAGCAGTGTACAGCGCAAGAGGTAACGCAATCCTGACCAAACTTAGTCTGAACCAAACTAGCCGAACGTAACCTGTCTCCTCACAACATGCAGAGACCGCTATTTCAAGCCTTGCCAGAGCGAAGCTGAGAATATTAGGGCACTGTAGGGCGCAGAAGTCCACATAATAGGAGACTATAGCTCTAAAGTCCTAGCCATCCTCTCCTAACCTAAAGACTCGCAACATAACCAAACGTGTCCTAGCTTGCACCAGCGTGCGCGTCCACCCTTCCCGACCTACACATGGACAAGCTGGAAATTCTAGAGCGCAGTAGAGCGAAGAACTCCAACGAATTGCAGTGTAGAGCACAAAAGCTGAAGATATCCTAACCAAACATTGCCTAACCCAACATAACCGAACGTAACCTGACTCAACATAACGTGTCGAGACCACTATTGCTGGCCACCACAGAGTGAAGCAGAAAATGTTAGTGGAGAGTAGAACGCAGAAATCCATGGAATCGCACTGTATATCTTGAATAGCTGAACGTAACGTGCCGAGACCACTATTGCTGACCACCACAGAGACGAGTAGAGTGTACTAGAGCACAGCTGTACGCAGGAATCCTCGGCACTGCAGTGAATAGCACAGAAGTGATGATATCCTAACATAACCAGACCTAATCTAACCTAACAGAACGCAGCGTGACTCTACAGAGCGTGCCGCGACCACTGCTGCCGAACTCCAGAGAGCCAAGCGGTATACAGTAGAGCGCAATAGATCACAGTGACCCGCTGGATAATAATGAATGGCACGAAAGTCGAAGCCACCCTGAACAAACGTAATCTTTCATAACCTAATCAAACTCAGCCTAACTCAACCTAACTTGCCGAGACCAATATTGCAGGCATTCCTAGGGCTAAACCTAATATAGTAGGGCGCCGTACAAAGCGGGAATAATCCGAATAGCAGAGTTTGAACGAAAGTCTATGTTAACCCGGCCGACCTTAACCAAATATAACTCAACCAAATGTAAACCAACACAATCTGTCGTGCCATGGCCACTACTGCTCCCCCCTCCCCACAGTGTCGAGCAGCGCATAGTACAGCAATGTAGACCGCAGAAATCGACGGAACAGCAGTGTACAGCATAAAATTCTGCGTAGCGTGTCCTGACCTAGCCAAACGTGACATACCCATAGGTAGACTGACTTAGCGTAACACTACGAGACCACTGCTGCTGGAATCGACAGAGGCAAGCAGTATGTACTAGAGCATATTAGAGCGCAGAAATACACCGCAATGCAGTGAATGGCACAAAAGCCGTAGATTCCGCAACCTGTCCTGACCTAATCATACCTAATCAAACAGAGCATAACCCAGCATGGCGTGTAGTGACTACAGTTCCTGGCCTCCCCGGGTCAAAGCAGAGTGTAGTAGAGCACTTCGGATAACAGAAATACGCTGAAAAGCAGTGTATAGCGCAAAAGTCAGAGTAGCCCATCCTAACATACCCAAACCTGACGTACCCAACCGTAGCCCAGCCCAACCTAACATAACGGGACCACAATTGCTGGCCTCCACAGAGACAAGCACAATGTACTAGGGCACAGTAGTGCGCAGTAATCCAACGCAATGCTTTCAATAGCGCAAGAGTCGAGTACATCCTAACCTTACCCGACCTAACCGAACATATGCGAACGTAGCATAGCTCAACATAACGCGCCATGACGACTGCTATTGGCCTCCCATGATGCAAGTAGAATGTAGCAGAGCACAGTAGCATAGAAATCCACTAAACAGCAGTCTATAGAATAAAAGTCAGAGAAATCCTCACAGAACCTTCCTAACCTAACCTAACGAAACGTAATACATCTTAACCTGACATGCCGAGACAGCTTCTGCTGGCCTCGTCAGAGACACGCAGAATGTACTGGAGCACATTAGAGTGCAGGAATTGACCGCATTGCAGTGAATGTCGCAAAAGCCGTAGATACCCTAACCTAACTTGACCTAATCCAACCTAACCAAACACAGCATATACCAACATGACGTGTCGCAAACACTGCTCCTGGCCTCCCCAGAGTGGAGCAGAATGTAGTAGAGAACAGTAGACCACAGAAATCCGTCGAAAGGCAGTGTAAAGCATGAAAGAAAAGGTATCGTATCCCAAACTAGCCAAACGTGACATACCTAAACGTAGCCTAGTTCAATCTAATATGAAGAGACCAATAATGCTGGACCACACAGAGACATGCAGAATGTACTAGAGCACAGAAGTGCGAAGAAATCAATCGCATTTCTGTGAAAAGCACAAAAGTCGTAGGTGTCCTAACCTAAACCGACCTAACCTAACCTATCCAAGCGTATCATAGTTCAACGCATCGTGCCGCGACCACTGGTCCTGGCCGCCCCAGATCCAAGCAGAATGTAGTAGAGCACTGTAGGTCACAGAAATCCACCGAATAACAGGGTATGGCACGAAAGTCAAAGATTTCCTGACCAAATATGACTTAACCTAACTTAGCCTAACGTAGCATAATTCAACGTATCGAACCACGGCAACTATTGCTCGCCTTTCCTGTGTCGGGAAGGGTATATCAGAACAATGTTGAGTGCAGGAGTCCACAGAATAGCAGAGTATGGCACAAATGTCGAGGATGCCCTAACCAAACCTGGCGTAACCTATCCGGAACAAACGTAGCATAAGCCAATGTAACGTGCGGCGGCCACTATTGATGGCCTCCGAAGAGACTTGCAGAGCACATTAGAACACATTAGAGCGCAGCGATCCTCCAAATAGCAGTGCACAGCGCAAAAACCAAGGATATCCTAGTCTTACCTGAACTAACTTGACCTAAGTAAACGTAGCCTAACACAACGTAACGGGTCGCGACTATTGCTGACACCCCCCGCGTCCAAGCATAATATAGTAGGGTACGGTCGAGTGCAGAGATCCTCCGAACAGCAGTGTATAGATCGAAAGTCAAAGCTATCCTAACCAAACTTAGTCTAACCTAACCCAACGAAACGTAAAATAACTAAACGTAACGTGCCACGATCACTACTGCTCGCCTCCCCTGAGTCGTGCTGTGTATTGTAGAGCAATGTAGAGCGCAGAAATCGACCGAATACCAGTTTGAAGCACAATGTTCGAAGATAACCGGACCTAACCTGACCTACTCAAACCTGTCCGAACGTAGCATATGTCAACGTAACATGCCGCGACAAATGGTGCTGGCTTCTCCTGAGGCAAGCGGGATATATTAGTGCTCTGTAGATAACAGTAATCCACCGAAAGGCAGTGCATATCACAAAGGGCAATGGAATCCTATCCGAACCTTCTAACCTAACATAATGGGACGTAACGTAGCACAACCTTACGTGCCGAGACCACTGCAACTGGCCACCATTGAGCCAAGCGGAACATATTAGAGAGAATTAGAGGGCAGAGTACCGCCGAATAACAGTGCATGGCACAAAAGACTAGGCTACTCTTTCCCGACATAACCAAGCGTGTTATAAGCAAACGCAGATTACCTCATCCTAACGCGCCGAGACCATTACTGCTGGTCTCCCCAGAGCCAAGCAGAACATACTACAGCACACTAGAGCGCGGTAATCAAACGAATATCAGTGTATAGCGTAAACGTGAAAGTAGCATATCACAATCTAGCCAAACGTAACTCATCCAAACCTAGCCTAACTAAATCTAGCAAAACGAGTACGCTATTTCTGGCATCCCCAGACACAATCATAATGTGCTAGAGTACAGTAGAGCGCAGATATCCACCGCATTGCAGTGAATACCTCAAAAGCAATAGATATCCTAATCTAACCTTACCTAATCTAACCTGTCCAAACGCGGCATATCTCAACGTTACGTGGCGCGGACACTGCACCTCGCCTCCCCAAATCCGAGCAGATTATATCATAGCACAGTCGGTCACAGGAATCCACAACATAATAGGTTGAAGCACGGAAGTCAAGGCTATCATAACCAAACATAGCCTAACCCAACCAAACCAAACGTAACTTAACACAAACTACAGTTACACAGAGGCCACGGCTCGCCTCCCCAGAGCTGAGCGCAGTATAATGGAGCAATAAAGGCTGCGGAAATTCGTAGAATAGCAGCGTATGGCGCAAAAGTCAAAGAAATCCTGACCAAAGTTTTCCAACTTGGCCCAACGGTACGCAACCATATTGGCCACCAGAGTGCCCTGCAGAGGATATTAGAGCACGATAGAGCTCAGGGATCCTCCGAGTACCAGTGTATGGCACAAAAGTTGCAGTAGCCTATCCTAACCTAGCCAAGCGTGACGTACCAATACGTAACCTAACTCCACCTGATATGACGAGGCCACTATTGCTGGCCTCCACAGAGGCAAGCAGAATGTACTAGATCACAGTAGTGTGCAGAGATCCAACGCAATGCAGTGTATTACGAAAAAGTCAAATATCCCCGAGCCATACCTGACCAAGCGTAACATACCAAAACGTAGTGTAACACTACATAACGAGCAGTGACCGCTTCTGATGTCCCCTGTGGAGCGAATTACAACATATTAGAGCACACTAGCGTGCAGGGATCATCCGAATATCAGTGTACAGCGCAAGAGACAAAGTTGCATTTCCTAACCTAGCCAAACGTAACCTAACCAAACGTAACCTAACAAAAGGTAATATTACGGGACCGCCATTGCAGGGCTCCACGGATACAAGCAGAATCTAGTAGGGCGCATTAGTCCGCAGTAATCCGCCGCATTGGAGAGAACAGTACATGCGAAGAAAATATCCTAGCCTAACCTGTCCCACCATAACATAACCGAACGCAGCATATCTCGAAATAACGTGCTGCGACCACTGCTC
>NW_016960269.1:0-511 GCF_001483705.2 Eufriesea mexicana
ATTCAATTTTATTAACATTTTCGACTAATATCGTCGTGAGCTAACCTTCTTGTATAAATAAGGGGGAAAGATCCTTTTGCCGTGCAATAGCCAACACAATGCTATAGAATATGCCTCGAAAACTCAACTTTATTAACATTTTCGGCCAATATCGTAGTGTGGTATCCTTCTTGCTTAAATAAGGAGGAAAGGTTCTATTGTCCAGCTATGGCCATTGCAATTCTATAGTATCTGGATGGAAAATTCAATTTTATTGACATTTTCGACTAATATTGTTGAGTGGTGAGGTGACATCCTTGCATAAATAAGGAGGAAATATACTATTGGCACGCTATACCCATTACAATGTTATAGAATCTGCCTTGAAAATTCAATTTTATTGACATTTTCGACAAATATCGTAGTGAGCTGACTTTCTTGCATAAATAAGGAGGAAATATTGTATTGTCCAGCTATGTCCATTGCAATTCTATAGTATCTGGATGGAAAATTCAATTTTATTGACATTTTC
>NW_016960270.1:0-508 GCF_001483705.2 Eufriesea mexicana
CGCAAAACTCTAACCGAATAGCAGTGTGCAGCACATAAGCTAAAGCTACCCTTTACAAACTTAGACCGACCCAACCTAACTGAACATAACTTGACTCAGCATAAAGTGCTGATACCACTGTTTCCGGCCTTCCTACAGCGAAGTTGAAAGCGTTATAGCGTTGAAGGGCGCAGAAATCCACCTAAAAGTTGACCATATCGCTATGGTTAAACTACATTTCCTAACCTAACCACTCGTGACGTAACTGAACGTAACAAAACTAAAACCAGTGTGTCGCGACCACATTTGCTGGCCTCCCTAGAGCCAAGCAGAGCACATTATTGGAGAGTAGGGCGCAGAAGTTCGGAAAATCGCAGTGTGCATGAGAAAAGTCAAGGATACCCAAACCAAACCAAAACCAACGGAGACATAACAAAGCATAGCCTGTCAAAACGTAACGTGCCGGAACCGCTAATTTTGCCCACCCCAGAGCCGAGCAGGACTAATTAGTAGAGAGTAGAACGCAGAA
>NW_016960271.1:0-925 GCF_001483705.2 Eufriesea mexicana
AGATTTTGAATAGACCTATTCTCTGGCAAGTAGATGACTGTACTTGCCATTGGATTGAAGGTGCTGGGCGAACTATTCACCAAGCTATAACAGAATACAGACCTTGAATAGATATATCACCTGGCAAGTGGATGGCTGTACTTGTCATAGGATTGAAGGCGTTAGGCGATCTATTCACCAAGCTATAACAGGTTATAGATTTTGAATAGACCTATTCTCTGGCAAGTAGATGGCTGCACTTGCCATTGGATTGAAGGCGTTAGGCGATCTATTCACCAAGCTATAACAGGTTATAGATTTTGAATAGACCTATTCTCTGGCAAGTAGATGGCTGCACTTGCCATTGGATTGAAGGCGTTAGGCGATCTAATCACCAAACTAAGACAGCTTATACACTTTGAATAGATCATATTCTCCGGCAAGTAGATGGCTGTACTTGCCATTGGATTGAAGGCGTTAGGCGATCTATTCACCAAGCTGCAGGTGGCTATATATTTTGAATAGACCTATTCTCTGCCAAGTAGATGGCTGTTCTTGCCATTGGATTGAAGGCGTTGGGCGATCTATTCACCAAGCTGCAGGTGGCTATATATTTTGAATAGACCTATTCTCTGCCAAGTAGATGGCTGTACTTGCCATTGGGCTGAAGGCGTTAGGCCATCTATTCACCAAGATAAAACAGGATATATATTTTGGATAGACCTATTCACTGGCAAGTAGATGGCTGCACTTGCCATTGAATTGAAGGCGTTACACGATCTATTCACCAAGGTATAAAGGGCTACAGATTTTGAATAGACTTATTCTCTTGCAAGTAGATGGCTACACTTGCCACTGGTTGCAGACGTTAGGCGACCTATTGACCAAGCTATAACAGATTATAGATCTTGAATAGACCTATTCTCCGGCAAGTAGGTGGCTGTAC
>NW_016960272.1:0-613 GCF_001483705.2 Eufriesea mexicana
AATATATAACCTGCTATAGTTTGATGAATAGATCACCTAACGTTCTCAATCCAATGGTCGGTACAGCCACCTACTTACCATAGAATAAGTCAATTCAAAATCTATAATCTGGTATAATTTGATGAGTAGATTACCTAACATTCTCAATCCAATTCAAGATATAGCCATCTACTTACCATAGAAAACGTCTATTAAAAATTCTTAACCTGTTATAACTCGATGAGTAGATCATGTAACGTTCTCAATCCAATGGTAGGTATAGCCATCTACTTACCATAGAATAGGACTAATAAAAATTCATAACCTGTAATAACTCGATGAATGGATCACCTAACGTTCTCAATCCAATGGTAGGTATAGCCATCTACTTGCCAACAGCCACCTACTTACCATAGAATAAGTCTATCCAAATCTATAACCTGCTACAGTTTGATGAATAGACCACCTAACGTTCTCAATGCAATGATAGGTATAGCCATCTACTTACCATAGAATAAGTCAATTAAAAATTCATAACCTGCTATAACTCGATGAATAGTTCACCTAACGCTCTCGATACAATGGTAGGTATAGCCATCTACTTGCCATACAATAAGTCTATTCAAAATCTATA
>NW_016960273.1:0-228 GCF_001483705.2 Eufriesea mexicana
ACTAATATCGTGGTGAAATAACTGTATTGCATAAATAAGGGTGAAATACCCTATAGGCGCGCTGTGGCCATTACAATGGTGTAGAATCTGGATGGAAAACTCAATTTTATTGACATTTTCGACTAATATCGTGGAGACCTAACTTTCCTGCATATATAGGGAGGAATGATTCTGCTGGCTTGCTATAGCCACTGCAATGCTATAGAATCTGGCTGGAAAATTTAGTTT
>NW_016960273.1:329-560 GCF_001483705.2 Eufriesea mexicana
ACTGGAAAATACAAATTTGTTGACATTTTCGAATAATATCGTGGTGACCTAAATTTCCTACATAAATAAATACGATAGATACTATTGGCGTGATATAGCCACTGCAATGCTATAGAGTCTGGCTGGAAAAATCAATCTTATTTACGTTTTCGGCTACTTTCGTGGTGGCCTAACTTTCTTGCATATGCAAGGAGGCAAGATTCTACCTGCGTACTATAGTCATTGCAATCC
>NW_016960274.1:0-964 GCF_001483705.2 Eufriesea mexicana
TCGTGCAGCAACAGTCCTTCACGGTCCTCCAAATAGTGTGTAAGCGGTAAAAGTCGAGCGTACTCGTAGCGGGTCTCCAGTTTCGTGGTCAATAAGTATAAGTTTATTGTATTTTAAGAAGCAGTAAAACAACGTTACCTTAGCTAATCCACCCACCCCGATCCCACATACATGTCTGTAGACATATCTGTAAAATGCATTGGCCATTCTAGAATGGCTGTGAAATTAAATCATCAATGAGCAAAGTATTCCAACGGCTGCAGTACTCTGATGACGGCTGCACTCAGTACTGCGTTGTCAATTGTTTATACACCGTAGGGTTATGTATCCGTGTTTTGTCATTCTAGAATAGCTATAGAGTACAAATTACCAGTGAATAGGTTATTCCATCGGCTATAGGAACCTCTTGACAGATGTTCTAAGTACAGTACTGTCAATTTCAAGTGTATCAAACAGCGACAGATATATACAATCATTATTCTAGAATTCCTATGTTATTTAAGTGTTCAGTGCATAGATTAATCCATTCTTAACAGTGATCTGCTGCGGACTATACTCAGTACTGCATTGACATATGTTAATGTTTCCAGCGACATTTGCTGTTGCCATTGACCGTTCTGCAATTGCTAAACAATTTGGGATGGTCAACGAACAGATTAATTCAATGGCTATAGGAATCTGTTGATGCTACACTCAGTACGGTATGGTGAATTGTCAATGTCACTACCGACAATTTATGTATCCACTGATCACACTGTAATTGTCACAGTGTCTATATGTACAGTAAACTGTATAATCGAACGGCTACAGTTATCTGCTGGCGGATGAATTTAGCCACGTACTGCCGATTGTAAGTGTCCCTAGCCGTAACTGCTGTATACGTTGATCATTCTACAATTGATGTGGTATTCAAATCATGAGCGAAAAAATTGGTGCAGCTGCTACAGAACGGTGATGATGGATG
>NW_016960275.1:0-956 GCF_001483705.2 Eufriesea mexicana
CGGAACGTAACCTTACCCAAACTAACGTGCCAAGAGAACTATTGATGGCCTCCCCAGGGCCAAGCGGAGAAAGTTATTACGCAGTGGAGCGCAGAAGTCGAAGGATACCAGTGTATAGCACAGATGTCTGAACTATCCTGTGCTAACTTCATCAGACGTGACACAATAAAACGTGGCATAGCTCTACCCAACGTGCCGTGACAACTACTGCTGACAACCACAGACACACGCAGTATATGCTACGGCAGAGCAGAGCGCAGAAATCCAGCGCATTGCAATGTGCCGCACAAAAGCCGTAGATATCCTGGCCTAACCATCCTAACCTAACCTAACAAAACGTAACCTTACACAACCATACGTGCCGAGACCACCATTGCTGGCCACACCAGAGCCGAGCAGAGCATATTATAGCACATTAGAGCGTATAGCAATTTTGCGCTCAGGCATCCACCGGAGAGCAGTGTATAGCACTGATGTCAAAAAATTCTAACCATGACATCCTAACCTACCCTAACGAGACATAATATAACTAACCCATCGCGAAATCAAACGAATAGCGGTGAATGGCGCAAAAGACTAAGCTACTCTATCCTAACGTAACCGAAATTGTCATATGCAAACGTAGCCTAACTAAACTTATAGCGCCCGGACCACTATTGCTGGCCTCCCGAGATAAGCAGGGTGTACTAGAGCGCAGTACAGCGGAGATATCCAGCGCATTGCAGTGTACAGAGCAAAAGTCGTTGATATCCTGGCATAACTAGCCCTAACCTAACCATACCAGACGTAGCACGACTGAAAGTAACGAGACGCGAACACCGCTCCTGGCCTACAGATAGCCTAGCAGGATATAGTAGATCACAGTAGAGCACAGAAGTACACCGAATAACAGAGTACAGAACGAAAGTCAGGGCTATCCTAACCATACTTAGCCTATGCTAGCCTAACCGAACGTG
>NW_016960276.1:0-680 GCF_001483705.2 Eufriesea mexicana
CGTCACGTTCGGTTAGGCTAGATTTGCTTGGTTTAGGCTAGGGTGGCTTTGAATTTCGCGCAACACACTGCTATTCGGTGGATACCTGCGCTCTACATTTCTCTACCATCCTTCGATCGACACTTTGGAAGCCAGCAATAGTCGTTGCGGCTAGTTGGCTTGAGATATGTTACGTTCGTTTACGATACAATTCGTTAGGTTAGGACAGGATAGCTTTGGCTTTTCTGCTATACAGTGCCATTCTATGGATTTCTGCGCTCCACTCTCCTCTATAATGTTCCGCGTGGCTGTGGGGAGACCGGCAATTGTGGTCGTTAGTTTAAGTTAGGCTGTGTTCGGCTATGTTACGTTTGGTTACGCTAGGAGGGCATAGCTTTGACTTTTGTGCTGTACACTGCTCCTCGGCGTATTTCTCCGCTCTACTGTGCTCTAATATGCTCTGCATGGCAGGCTCTGGGGTGGCCAGCAGTTGTGGTCTCGCCCCGTTAGCTTACCTTAGGAAACCTTCAGTTATATTCCACTTGGATAGGTTAGGATGGGGTATCTTTGGCTTTTGCGCTATACACTGCCACTCGGCGGTCTTCCACCCACTACATTGCCTTAAAATTCTCTGCCCTACTCTAGGGAGGCTTTTAATAGTTGTCTTGGCACGCTAGGTTGAGACAGGCTACGATTGGTTG
>NW_016960277.1:0-1081 GCF_001483705.2 Eufriesea mexicana
TAACGTGCCGAGACCGCTATTGCTGACCTCCGCTGAGCCAAGCAGAACACATTACTGGGTAGCACAATTTATAATTCCATAAGAGAGGCAGTGTATATCAGAAAAGTCAAAGCTGCCCAAGCCAAACCCAAACCAACTGAACATAATCAAACTTAGACTAACAGAACCTAACGCGCCGAGACCGCTATTGCAGCACTCCCCAGAGTAAAGCAGGAAACGCTAGGGCACGGTATAGTGCAAAAATCCACCGAATAGCATTGCACAGCACAAAAGTTGTAGATCTCCCAACAAAGCTTATCCTGACCCAACGTAACAGGTCGTAACCTGAAACAATGTAATGTACAGATACCACTATTGCTGGCCTTCCCAGAGACAAGCTGAAAGCGATAGAGCACTGTAGCGCTCAGAAATCCGCATAATGGCAGATAATCCGCATAATGGCAGACCATAGTATTAAAGCCAGATCTACCGTCTCCTAACATAATAAACCGCAACTTTACCAAACGTAACATAACTCAACCTAACGTGCCGATACCGCTGTTGCTGCCATTCCATTAGTCAGGCAGGGGCATACTGGCGCAGGGTAGAGTGCAGAAATCCTCCGAATATCGGTGTACAGGACAAAAGCTGAAGCTATCTTGACCAAACTTAGCCTGACCTGACATAAACGAACGTAACATGACTCAACGTAACGTGCAGAGGCCACTAATGTAGGACTTCTCAGAGACAAGCTGAATGTGTTAGCGCACTGTAGGGCGTAGAGGTCCACCTAGTAGCAGACTGAATCGCTATGGACAAATTTCCACCCCTAACCTATCTTATCATGACATAACCAAACGCAACATAGCTCAATCCAAAGACCCGCGACCACTACTGCTGGATTCCCCAGGGACAAGCTGAGAATATCAGGGCGCTATAGGGCGCAGAAGTCCACCTAATGGCAGACAATAGGACTAAAGTCAAGGCTATCCTCTCTAACCAAACCAATCGTAATATAACCATATGTTAGCTAACTCTGCCTTACGTACCGCGACTACTGTTGCTGTCCTCCACAGTGCCAAGCAGAGCACATTAGTGTACA
>NW_016960278.1:0-2022 GCF_001483705.2 Eufriesea mexicana
TACATCCATGCATAAATTCATCCGTACATCCATAACGCAACTACGTCCATAAATTCATACATCGATATATACAAACGTCCACACATTAATACATACATTCATCCATACATCCGACCATCCATACATACATACATCCACACATCCATACATCCAAAAATCCATCCATCCATGCAATCATCCATCCATATGTACATCCATACATACGTCAATACATACATCCATACATCCACGCATACACCCATACACACAACCATACATACATCCATAGGTACATCCGTATATGCATCCATACATACATTCATCCATATATCCCCACATCCATACATCCATTAATGCATCCATTCGTACGTCCATCATTCGATACATCCATCCATCCGTACATCCAAACATACATACATCTATACATCCGTACATCCATACATCCATACATCATTCCATACAACCGTACATACAACAACCATACATCTATCCATACACCCATACATACAGGCATACATATATCCACACATTCATCCATACGTACATGCATCCATCCATACACATACCCAAACGTAAGTCCATACGTACATCCACGCGTACAAACATACATACATGCATACATCCGTACATACATACATCCATACATCCCTATCAACAACTCATCCACACAAACAACCATCCATTCATTCATACATCCATACATCCATACAGCCATACCTTAATACATCCATACACCCAAGCATCCAAACATCCGTTCACACATCCATCCATACATCCATCCTGCCATACATCCATCCATACATCTACACATACGTCCATACATACATCCATACATACATCCATACATACATCAAGACACACGTCCATACATACATTCAACCATACAATCATAAATACATCTAAACATACATCCATACGAACATCCATCCACTCATCCATCCATCCATACAACCATCCATACATCCATACATACCTCCATTCCTACCAGCATCCATACATACATCCACACATCCATGCTTCTGTTCATCCATACATACAACCATATAAACATCCACACAGTCACACATCTATCCATTCGCACGTCCATCCATCCATACATCCAACCACTCGTACATCCATCCATCCATGCGTACATACATCCATACATACATCCATACATATATTGATACATCCATACACGCACTCATACCTACATGCATACATACATCCATGCATCCATACATCCATGCGTCCACACATCCATCCAGCCGCACATCCTTCCATCCATACATCCACACATATAACCTTACTTACATCCATACGCAAGTCCATACACACATCCATACATACATACACACATTCAAGCATACACCCAATCATCCATACGTCCATGCATCAGTACATCCATCTATACAGCAATACAGACATCCATTCATGCATGCATCCATACAACCAACCAAACGTCCAGCCATACATCCGTCCATATATCCATCCATACATATATCCATACATCAATCCGTACATCCATCAATGCATCCATCGACCCATAAAATCATCCAACCGTAAAACCATTCATTCATACACCCATCCACCGTCCATGCATCCACCCATACGTACATTCGTCCGTACATCCATACAGACATCCATTCATGCATGCATCTAAACATTCAACCAAACGTCCATCCATACATCGATCCATACATCCATCCAAAGATCCATCTGTACATACATCCATACATCCATCCACATATCCATCCATGCATACATACATACATACATACATTTATACATACATATTTCCATACATATATGCTACCATACATTCATCCTTACATCCAAACATACATCCATCCATATATCCATCCATACATACATGCATTCATCCATCCATACATCCATCCACACATACGTCCTCACATATATTCATACATGCATCTAAAACACCCGTCCATACATTCATCCTTACATCAATACGTAAATACGTCCATCCTTCCATACATCCATACATCCATACATACATCCATACATCCATACGTACATCCATACATACATCCATACCTACAT
>NW_016960279.1:0-1521 GCF_001483705.2 Eufriesea mexicana
GCTTTGACCTTTTTGATATACTCTGCGATTCTACTGTCCACTAGTGTTCTCTGCTTGGCTCCGAGGACGCCGGCAGTAGTGATCGCTACACGTTGGCTTGAGTTCTGTTACGTTTGACTATGTCACGGTTGGTTTGGTTTGGAGCGGATAGGTTTGACTTTAGCGCTAGAGCCTGGAATTTGGCGGATCTCTGCGCCCTACAGTGCTCTAATAGGGTGCTCGGAAGGACAGCAACAGTGGTCTCTGCGAGGCCCGTTGTTTCACGGAACGTGCGTTTATGTTGGTTTAGGCTATGTACGGCTGTGATAGCCTTAACTATTGTGCTGTACACTGCAGTTCGGTGGATTTCTGCGCTCTACCTTACTCTGGTATGCCCTGCTTGTCTCTGGGGATGGCTGCAATGGCCGTCTCGGCACGTTAGGTGCAGTTACATGGGTTAGGCTAAGTTTAGTAAGGATAGCTTTAGCTTTCTTGCTGTACATCGCTGTTCGTTGGATTTCTGCGCACTACTTTGCTGTAGCATGACCTGCTTGGCTCTGGGGATGGTACGAGGCCAGCAAAATTTTTCGCGGCACGTTAGGCTGAGTTAGGTTACGTTTGGTTATTTTTAGTATCGATGGGTTAGGAGAGGGTAGCATTTGTTTTAGTGATATGATCTGTTATTAGTTGGATTTCGGCGCCCCACAGTGCTGTAATATTTTCAGCCTGGCTCTGGGAAGGCCAGTAATGGCGGTCTTGGTGTGTTATGCTGAGTCAGGTTACGCCCTGCTTTGCTGGGTTATGCTAAGTTTGGTTAGGACAGCTTTACCTTTTGTTCTGTGCACTGCTATTCGGTGAAATGCTGCGCTCTGCTCTGCTCTAGTATGCCCAGCTTGGCTCCGGGGATGGGGGCAGCAATAGCGGATTTCGTTACGTTAGGTTGTGTTAGGCTATGCTTGGCTATGTTCTCTTGGTTTGGGTTTGGTGTGGGTACCTCTGTCATTTCGGATATACCCTGCGATTCTAGGGAATTCTGCGTTCTGCTCTACATCATTGTGCTCTGCTTCGCTCTGCGGCGGCCAGCAATAGTGGTCGCTGCACGATCGGTTGAGTAAGGCTTCTTTCATTCTTCTTAAGATTGGTTATGTTTGGAGAGGATAGGTTTGACTTTAAAGGCATAGTCTGCTATTAGGTGGACTTCTGCGCCCTACAGTGCTCTAATATTTTCAGCTTGGCTTTGGCAGGGCCAGCAATAGTGATCTCGGCACGTTAGGTTGAGTTGTGCTGAGTTTGGCTATGTTTTCTTGGTTTGGGTTAGGTTCGGGCAGCTTTGACTTTTCAAATATACCCTGCGAATCTATGGATTTCTGCATTCAACTCTCCACTACTTTGTTCCGCTTGGCTCTGTGGGGACCGGCAATAGCTTTCGCGGCACATTAGGTTGAGTTATGTTACGTTTCGATATGGTACGTTTGGTTTGGTTACGTTATCTTTGGTTAGGCTTTGATAGCTTCGACCTTTCTCCCATAGACTGCGATTCAA
>NW_016960280.1:0-529 GCF_001483705.2 Eufriesea mexicana
TCGAGTATTATACGAAATACTCGAACGCTCTAACGAAAACAAGTCGAACGGAAGTCGTAAAATATGTGAAAGGAAAGATTTAGCAAACGATGAAACACAAGTAAACCAACGACGAAGCATTCGAATATTGTACGAAATACTCGAATGCTGAAACAAAGAGACAAATAGAATGAAAGAAATAAAATCTGGAAGAAGAAAAATAATTAGAACCTGAAAAAAAAGAAATTATTGTTAAATTATTTAAGAGAGTGGACTATGGCCACTGAATAGCCATTGATCTAGCCAACGATGATATGCAAATAAACCAACGACAAAGCATTCGCATATTGTACAAAATATTCGAATGCACAACCAATGAAATCTAGAATAAAAGAAATAGAATCTGAAAGTTAATTAAAAACTGAAACAGAAAAAAATAATATTAACGCGGACCTTCCGAAGTCGAAACGACAACTAGCTCGATCCGGCACGCGGGCCCCTTATATAGCGGCGGCCGGGCGAAGATCGGCGAAAATTTCCGAACTTTACC
>NW_016960281.1:0-841 GCF_001483705.2 Eufriesea mexicana
TGTGCTTTGCACTGCGATTATATGGATATCTGCGCTCTACTCTCTTCTAATATGCTCTGCTTGGCGCTAGGAGGCCAGCAACAGTGATCGTGGCACCCCTGGTCGTACGTTACGTTTGGTTATGTTACGCTTGGTCAGGTTAGGAGGGGATAGCTTTGATTTTCGTGTTGTAAACTGTTGCCCGGTGGAATTCTGCACTCTACTGTGCTCTACCGTTCTCTGCTCGAACCTCGGGAGGTCAGAAGTAGTGGCCGCAATACGTTTTTTTGAGTTATGTTGCGTTCGGCTATGCTTCAATTTGATAGGTAAGGAGAGGACGGAATTAACTTTTGTGCCATATACTGCTATTCGGTTGATATCTGCGCACTGCGTTGCTCTAATAGTATCCGCTTGTCTCTGGGGATGCCAGAAACAGTGGAAGTGGCACGTATGGTTGTGTTAGGTTACGTTTGGTTAGGTGAGGTTAGGTTAAGTTTGTTTAGGGTTGCTTTTACTTTTGTGCTATACACGGCCATTCGTTCGATGTCCGCGGTATGCATTGCTCTATGTCCGGCTGGTCTCTGGGGAGGAGAGAAATAGTCGTCGTGGCACATTTGTTTCAGATATGTAACGTTTGGTTAGTTTAGGTTGGGCTATGTTTGGTCAGGATTGACTTGACTTTTGAGCTATATACAGATATTAGGTGGATTACTGCGCCCTAGTGTGCTCGAATATGCCCTGCTTGGCTATTGCGAGTCCAAAATTGTGGTCGTTGCACGTTTGGTAAGGCATGCTTACCCTTGTTTATATATGGTTAGGATAAGTTTCGTCAGAATGGCATTGACTTTTGCGCTATACACTG
>NW_016960282.1:0-813 GCF_001483705.2 Eufriesea mexicana
GCAGTGGCTATAGCATGCCAATAGAAACTTTCCTCCTTATTTATGCAACAAAATTACCTCACCGCGATATTAGTCGATAAAGTCAATAAAATTGAATTTTCCCGTCAGATTCTATTGCATTGCAATGGCTATAGCATGCCAATAGAAACTTTCCTCCTTATTTATGCAACAAAATTACCTCACCGCGATATTAGTCGATAAAGTCAATAAAATTGAATTTTCCCGTCAGATTCTATTGCATTGCAATGGCTATAGCATGCCAATAGAAACTTTCCTCCTTATTTATGCAACAAAATTAGCTCGCAACGATATTAGTCGAAAATGATATTAAGATTGAATTTTCCAATCAAATTCTATAGCATTGCAATTGCTAAAGCATGCCAATAAAATCTTTCCTCCTTACTCATGCAACAGAACGAGCTCACCACGTTATTAGTCGAAAATGTTAATGAAATTGAATTTTTCATTCTGATTCTATAGCATTGCAGTGGCTATAGCTTGCCAATAGAATCTTTCCTCCTTATTTATACAACAAAATTAGCTCACCACGGTATTAGTCGAAAATGTCAATAAAATTAAATTTAAATTAAATTTCCCAGTCGAATTCTATAGCATTGCAATGGCTATAGCATGCCAATAGAACCTTTCCTCCTTATTTATGCAACAAAATTATCTCTCCACGATATTAGTCGATAATGCCAATAAAATTGAAATTTCCTGCCAAATTCTGTTGCATTGCAATGGCTATGTCATGGAAATAGAATCTTTCCTCCATATTTCTGCAACAAAATTAGCTGAGCACGATATTAGTCG
>NW_016960283.1:0-873 GCF_001483705.2 Eufriesea mexicana
GAAATATAGCTAACCACGATATTAGTCGAAAATGTCGATAAAATCGAAACTGCGAGGCACATTCCGTATCATTGCAATGGTTACAGCAGGCCAAAAGGATCTTCCCTCCTTACTTATGCAAGGAAGTCGGCTCACCACGATATTAGTCGAAAATGTCAATAAAATTGAATTTTCCGGCCAGATTCTACAGCATTGCAGTGGCTATAGCACGCCAAAAGGATCTGTCCTCCTCACTTATGCAAAGAAGTTGGCTCACCACGATTTTGGTCGAAAATGTGAATAAAATTGAACTTTCCAGACCGATTCTGCAGCATTGCAATGGCTATAGCAGGCGAAAAGGATCTTTCCTCCTTATTTATGAAAGGAAGTTAGCTCACCACGCTATTAGTCGAGAATGTCTATAAAATGGAATTTCCCAGCAAGATTCTATAGCATTGCAATGGTTATAGCTTGCGAATAAATTCTTTCCTCCTTGTTTAAATTGCAGTGGCTATAGCACGCCAAAAGGATCTTTCCACCATACTTAGGCAAGGAAGCTAGCTCTCCACGATATTAGTAGAAAATGTCAATAAAATTGAACTTTCCAGCCCGATTCTGCAGCATTGCAATGGCTATAGCACGCTAAAAGGATCTGTCCTCCTCACTTATGCAAAGAAGTCGACTCACCACGATATTAGTCGAAAATGACAATAAAATTGAACTCTCCCGCCCAATTCTGCAGCATTGCAATGGCTATAGCAGGCCAAAAGGATCTTTCCTCCTTATTTATGCAAGGAAGAAAGCCAGATTCTTTGGCATTGCAATGCCAATAGCACGAAAATAGAACCTTTCCGCCTTATTTACGCAAGAAAGATAGCTCACCACGATATTAGT
>NW_016960284.1:0-1353 GCF_001483705.2 Eufriesea mexicana
ATCGTGGTGAGCTAACTTTCTTGCATAAAAAAGGATGAATGATTTTATTGGCTTGCTATAGCCCTAGCAATGCTATAGAATCTGGATTGAAAATTCAATTTTCTTGTCATTTTCGGCTAATATCCTGGTGAGCTAACTTTCTTGCATAAAAAAGAGTGAATGATTTTGTTGGCTTGCTATAGCCTTTTCAATACTATAGAATCTGGCTGTAAAGTTCAATATTATTGACAGTTTCGGCTATTATCGTGGTGAGCTATCTTTCTTGCCTAAATAAGCAGGGTAGGTTCTATTGGCGTGCTATAGGCATTGCAATGCAGTAGAATCTGGCTGGAAATTTCAATTTTATTGACATTTTCGACTAATATCGTGGTGAGCTAACTTTCTTGCATAAGCAAGGAGGAAAGATTATATTGGCAAGCTATATCCATTGCAATGCTATAGAATCTGGCCGGAAATTTCAATTTTATTGATATTTTCGTATACCGTATAATATTGTGGTGCGCCGCCTTTCTTGCATAAATAAGGTGGAAAGATACTATTGGCGTGCCTATAGGCTTTGCAATGCTATAGAATCTTGCTGGAAAGTTCAATACTAATGACAGTTTCGACTATTATCGTGGTGAGCTATCTCTCTTGCCTAAATAAGCGGGGTAGATTCTTTTGACGTGCTATAGACATTGCAATGCAGTAGAGCCTGGCTCGGAAGTTCTATTTTATTGACAGATTCGACTAATATTGTGGTGAGTTAACTTTCTCGCAAAAATAAGGAGGAAAGATTGTATTGGCGTGCTATTGGCCTTGCAGTGCTATAGAATCTTGCGGGAAAGATCAATATTATTGACAGTTTCGACTATTATCGTGGTGAGCTATCTTTCTTGCCTAAATGAGCAGGGCAGATTCTATTGGCGTGCTGTAGACATTGCTATGATGTTGAGTGTGTTTGGAAAATTCAATTTTATTGACATTTTCGGCTAATATCGTGGTGAGATTACATTCTCGCATATATAAGTAGGATAGATTCTATTGGTGTGCTATAGGCATTGCAATGCAATAGAATCTTCCTGGAAAATTCAATTCTATTGACATTTTCATTTATTGACATTTTCGGCTAATTTCGTTGTGAGCTAACTTCCTTGCATAGGTAAGGAGGAAAGATTCTATTGGCGTGCTATAGGCTTTGCAATGCTATGCAATCGTCCTGGAAAATTCAATTTTTTTGTCATATTCTACTAATATCGTGGTCAGCTAACTTCCTTCTCTAAGTAAGGAGGAAAGATCCTTCTGAAGTGTTATAGCCATTGCAATGCAGTAGAAACTGGCTGGAAATCTCAATTATATTGTCATTTTTGACTA
>NW_016960285.1:0-403 GCF_001483705.2 Eufriesea mexicana
AACGCCTTCAATCCAATGGCAAGTACAGCCATCCACTTGCCACAGAATAGGTCTATTCAAAATACATAACCTGTTATATCTTGGTGAATAGATCGCCTGACGCCTTCAATCCCATGGCAAGTGCAGCCATCTACTTGCCAGAGAATAGGCCTATTCAAAATCTATAATCTGTCATAACTTGGAGAATAGTTCGCCTAACGTCTTCAACCAATGGCAACTACAGCCATCTACTTGACAGAGAATTGGTCTATTCAATATTTGTAACCTGCTACCGCTTGGTGAATATATCGCATGACGCCTTCAAACCGATGGCAAATACAGCCATCTACCTGCCAGAGAATAATTCTATTCAAAATCTAAAATCTGTTATAGCTTCGTGAATAGATCGCCTTACGCCTTCAAT
>NW_016960286.1:0-829 GCF_001483705.2 Eufriesea mexicana
TACGCAATAAAGTCAGCTCATCACGATATTAGTCAAAAAAGTCAATAAAATTGAATTTTAAAGTCAGATTCTACTGGAATGCAATGGCTATAGCTCGCTAATGGAATCTATCCTCCTCATTTATGCAAGCAAGTTAACTCGCCACAATATTAGTCGAAAATGTCAATAAAATTGAATTTTCCAGGAAGATTCTATAGCGTTGCAATGGTAATTGCACGCCAATAGTATCTTTCCTCCTTATTTACGCAAGAAAGTTCGCTCACCACGATATTAGTCGATAATGTCCTTAAAATTGAACATTCCAGCCAGATTCTATAGCATTGCGGCGGCTATAGCACGGCAATAGAATATACCACCCTTAATTATGCAAGAAAGAGAGCTCACCACGATATTCGTCGAAACTGCCAATTAGACTGAACTTTCCTTCCAGGATCTACAGCAATGCAATGCCTATAGCACGCCAACAAAATATTTCCTCCTTATTTATCTAAGAAAGCTAGCTCACCACGATATTAGTCGAAAATGACAACAAAATTGAATTTTCCAGGAAGATTCTATAGTGTTGCAATAGCCTTAGCACGCCAATAGTATCTTACCTCTTTATTTATGCAAGAAACTTAGCTCACCACGATATTAGTCGAAAATGTCAGTAAAATTGAATTTTACATCCATTTTCTATAGCATTGCGACGGCTATACCACGCCAAATGAATCCTTCCTCCTTATTTATGAAGGGAAGATACCTCACTAGGATATTAGTCGAAAATGTCAATAAATTTGTATTTTCCAACCACATGCAGCATCACTGCAGTGGCTATTGCACGCCAATA
>NW_016960287.1:0-500 GCF_001483705.2 Eufriesea mexicana
CATAGAATCGATGTGTACAGTAGAAAAGTCAAAGATATCCAAAACTAACCCAAACAAACGTAATCTAACCTAGCGTAGCATAACTCAACGTAACATGCCGCGACAACCATTGCGGGCCTCCCCAGTGTCTAGCAGAGTGCGGTAGAGCAATTTAGAGCGCAGCAATTTAGAGCGCAGGAAACCACCGAATGGCAGTGTATATCACAAAAGTCAAAACTATTCTATCCTAACATATCCAAACATAATATAACCAAACGCAAAATAACATAACCAAACGTGCCGAGAACATAATCGCTGGTTTCCCCGGAGACGACCAGAATATACCGAAGCACAGTGGAGCGCAGGAAGTCGATAAATAGCAGTGTATAGCACAAATGTCAAAGATATCCTAACCCAAACTCTCCTAACCTGACCTAACAAAGCCCACTATAACTAATACTTACGAGCCGAGATCTCTATTGCTAACGTCCCCAGAGCAAAGCGGAACATACTAGAGAACA
>NW_016960288.1:0-255 GCF_001483705.2 Eufriesea mexicana
CGACTAATATCGTGGTGAGCTAACTCTCTTGCATAAATAAGGAGGGAAGGTTCTATTGGCGTGCTATATCCTTTGCAATGCTATAGAATCTCGCCGCAAAGTTCAGTTTTATTGACATTTTCGACTCATATCGTGGTGAGCTAAGTCTCTTGCATAAATAAGGAGGAAAGATTCTGTTGGTGTGCAATAGGCACTTCCATGCTATAGAATCTGGCAGGAAAATAAATTGTTATTGACATTTTCGACTAATATCGT
>NW_016960288.1:320-735 GCF_001483705.2 Eufriesea mexicana
GAATCCGGCTGGAAAATACAATTTTACTGACATTTGTGACCAATATCGTGGTGAGCTACCGTTCTTGCATAAATAAGGTGGAAAGATACTATTGGCGTGCAATTGCCATTGCAATGCTATAGAACCTGGATGGGAAATTCAATTTCATCGACATTCTCGACTAATATCGCGGTGAGCTACCTTTCTCACATAAATATGGAGGAAAGATTCTCTTGGCGTGCTGTAGTCTTTGCAATGCTATAGAATCTGGCTGGAAAGTTCAATTTTATTGACAGTTTCTACTAATATCGTGATGAGCTATCTTTCTTACATAAATAAGGAGGAAAGATTCTTTTGGCGTGCTATAGTCTTTGCAATGCTATAGAATCTGGCTGGAAAGTTCAATTTTATTGACAGTTTCTACTAATATCGTGGT
>NW_016960289.1:0-679 GCF_001483705.2 Eufriesea mexicana
CTGAATATACTAGAGCAGAGTAAACCACAGGAATCCGCGGCGTAGCAGTGTAAAGCGCAAGAGTAAGGATTACCTGACATAACATGACCTAACCTAACCCACCCAGTGGCAGCATAAGGTGCAGAGACCGCTATCGCTGCATTTCCACCAACTCCACCTAACTCCACCTAATCGCCCTACTCCGCTGTTGCTGACATCGCCAGAGCTAAGTAAATTGTATTAGATCACCGTAGATCACAGAAATCCGCGGCGTTGCAGCATAGGTCACAAAAGTAGAGATGACCTAACTTAAGCCGACCTAACCTAAACCACCCAAACGTAGCCTATCTCAGCATAACGTGCCGAGACCACTATCGCAGTCTATCCCAAATCCAATCTGGACTTATCAGATCACAGTGGAGCACAGGGATTCACCGAATAGCAGTGTACAACACAAAAGCCAAAGCTATCCTCACCTAACCTTATCAGTCGTAACATATCCAAACGTAACCTAACTCAACCTAGCGTGCAGCGACCGCTATTGCTGGCCTCACCAGAGTCGACCAGAGTGCAATACAGCACAGTAGAGCGCACAAATCCGGCGAATCACAATCCATGCCGAGACTGCCAAAGCTATCTTAACCTAACCCATGCAAACATAACCTAACCCAATGTTACGTAACTCAACCTAGCGTGCCGA
>NW_016960290.1:0-332 GCF_001483705.2 Eufriesea mexicana
AACAAAATTGTATTTTCCAGCCACAATCTATATCATTGCAAAGGCTATAGCACTCAAAGAGCACACTTCCACCTTACTTTCGCAAGGAAGTTAGCTCACCACGATATTAGTCGAGAATGTCAGCAAAATTGTATTTTCCAGCCACAATCTTTATCACTGCAAATGCTGTAGCACTCAAAAATCATATTTCCACCTTACTTACGCAAGGAAGTTAGCCCACCACGGTATTAGTCGAAAATGTCTACAAAATTGTATTTTCCAGCCACATTCTATATCATTGCAATGGCTATAGCACACAAAAATCATCTTTCCTCCTTACTTACGCAAGGAAG
>NW_016960290.1:346-972 GCF_001483705.2 Eufriesea mexicana
AGCTCACCACGATATTAGTCGAAAATGTCAACAAAATTGAACTTTCCAGCCAGATTCTATAGCATTGCGACGCCTATAGCACGCCAATCGAATCTTTCCTCCTTATGAGTGTAACAAAGTGAGCTCACAACGATATTAGTCGAAAATGTCAGCAAAATTGTATTTTCCAGCCACATTCTATATCATTGCAATGGGTATAGCACTCAAAAAGCATCTTTCCTCATTACATATGCATGGGAGATAGCTCATCACGATATTAGTCGAAGATGTCAACAAAATTGAACTTTCCAGCCAGATTCTATAGCATTGCGACGCCTATAGCACGCCAATTGAATCTTTCCTCCGTATTTATACAATAAAGTCGGCTCGCCACGATATTAGTCGAAAATGTCAATAAAATTGAATTTGCCACACAGATTGTATATCGTTGCAATGGCAATAGCACGCCGATAGAATCTTTCCTCCTTATTTGTGCAAGAAAGTTAGCTCACCACGATATTGGTCGAAAATGTCAATAAAAATGTATTTTCCAGCCAGATTATGCAGGACTGCAATGGCTATATCACACCAATAGAATCTTTCCTCCTTATTTATACACGAAAGTTTGCTCACCACGATATTAGTCG
>NW_016960291.1:0-600 GCF_001483705.2 Eufriesea mexicana
ATAGCACGCCAATAGAATTATTCCTCTTTATTTATGCAAAAAAGATAGCTCACCACGATATTGAGCGAAAATGTGAATAAACTTAAATTTGCCATACAGATTCTATAGCGTTGCAAAGGCAAGAGCACGCCAATAGAATCTTCCCTTATTATTTATGCTAGAAAGATAGCTCACCACGATATTAGTCGAAAATGTCAATGAAATTGTATTTTCCTTCCGGATTCCATAGCGTTGCAATGCCTGGAGCACGCCAACAGAATCTTTCCTACTTATTTATGCAAGAAACATAGCTCACCAGAGTATTAGCCGAAAATATCAATAGAAGTGTGCTTTTCGGCAACATTCTATAGCATTGCAATGGCTACATCTCGCCAATAGGATATTTCCTCCTTCTTTATGCAAGAGAGATAGCTCGCCACGATATTAGTAGAAAATGTCAACAAAATTGAAACTTCCAGCTAGAAAAAATATAGCATTGCGACAGCTGTAGTACGGCAATTAAATCTTTCCTCCTTATTTATGCAATAAAGTTAGCTGACCACGATATTAGTCGAAACTGTCAATATAATTGAACTTTCCAGCCAGATTCTACAGCATTGC
>NW_016960292.1:0-569 GCF_001483705.2 Eufriesea mexicana
CATAACAGTAATATACATTTGTCACTCAAGAGTTACTTTGCAATTTGCATAACGTGTGTGCAAAATAATCCAACGGCTATTGTACTGCAATGATGGCAGTTCTCAGTTCTGTGTTGTAAGTTGTTAATTAGTTGAGGGTTAATCGATCTCTGTTTCGTCATTCTAGAACTGTGACAGGATCCATGTCACTATTGGACTGGTCAATCCGACAACCGCAGTTCTCTGCTAGTGGATGCACTATGTACCGTAATCTTAATTGTAAGCTTAAGTTGAAGTAATGGCAACATGCCATGATTACTCCAGAATAGCTATGGGATCTACATCACCATTGAATAAAGTTACACAACGGCTATAGCACTGTGATGTTTACTGTAAACAGTACTGTGTTGTAAACTCAAAATATATCGAGGGATAACTGATCTGTCATTTTTCATTCTAGAAATGCTGTAGAATATAAATCATCAGTACTAGTCCGACAGAAACAGTGACCTCTTCCTGAAATGAACAGGTACCGTAGTGTTAGATGCAAATATCTCTAGCCATAACCGTACAATACATTAATTATTCTA
>NW_016960293.1:0-1011 GCF_001483705.2 Eufriesea mexicana
TGTATCGAATGATGGACGTACGAATGGATGCATTTACGGAGGTATGGGTGTGGGGATGTATGGGTGAATATATGTATGGACGGATGGATGTATGGTTGGATGGATTTATGGATGGGTGTATGGGTGGATGAGTGTATGGATGTATGCATGGATGTATGTATGGATGCATTTTCGGATGTATCTATGGATGTATGTATGGATGAGTGTATGTGTGTATGCATGGATGTATGTATGTATTGATGTATGTATGTACGTATGTATGGATGAATGGATTGGAGGATGGATGTATGGATGGATAGATGTGTGGATGTATGGATGGATGTATTTATGGTTGTGTGGATGTATGAATGTATGGATGGATGGATGTGTGGATGGATGGATGTAAGGATGGGTGGTTGTATCGAATGATGGACGTACGAATGGCTGCATTAATGGATGTATGGATGTTGGTATGTATGGATGAATGTATGTATTGATGCATTTACGGACGTATCTATGGATGTACGTATGGTTGTTTGTATGGGTGTATGCATGTATGTATGGATGTATGTATGGTTGTATGGATGTATGGATGGATGGATTTATGGTTGTGTGGATGAATGAATGTATGGGTGGATGGATATATCGAATGATAGACGTACGAATGGAAGGATTTATGGACGTATGGCAAAGGATTTATGGACGTATGGAATTGTGGATGAATGGATGTATGGATGGATGAATGTATGGGCGGATAGATGTATGTATCGATGGATGTATGGATGGGTGGTTGTATGGCAGGGTGAATGTATGGATGGATGGAAGTATTGATGTATGTATGTATGTATGGATGGATGGATGGATGTACGGATGTATGGATGCACGGATCTCTATGTGTATAGATGTATGGATGGCTGGATGTATGAGTGGATGTATGTATGGATGCATGGACGTATGTATGTACGAATGTACAGATGTACGAGTGTATGGATATATGGATGGACGGATGGAAGTATGAATGTATGGATGTAT
>NW_016960294.1:0-295 GCF_001483705.2 Eufriesea mexicana
CTATTGGCATGCTATAGCCATTGCAATGCTACAGAATCTGAATGGAAAATTGAATTTTATTGACATTTTCGACTAATATCGTGGTGAGATAATTTCGTTGCATAAATAACGAGGGAAGATTCTACTCGCATGCTATGGCCATTGCAGTGTAATAGAATCTGACTGGAAAATCCAATGTTATTGACATTTTCGACTAATATCGTAATGCGGTAATTTTCTTGCATAAATAATCTGGAAAGATTCTATTGGCATGCTATAGCCATTGCAATGCTATAGAACCTGACTGGAAAATACA
>NW_016960295.1:0-237 GCF_001483705.2 Eufriesea mexicana
CCATACCTCCATAAATGCATCCATCCGTACGTCCATCAGTCGATGCATCCTTCCATCCGTACACCTATTCATACATACATACATACATCCGTACATCCGTTCATCCATACCTCAATCCATCCATACATCCATCCATCCATCCAACCATTCATCCATAGATACATCCATCCATAAATCCATCTTTACATACAACCAGCCATCCACACATCCATCCATCCAAACATCCATCAATCCATA
>NW_016960295.1:441-981 GCF_001483705.2 Eufriesea mexicana
ATGCATACATCCATTCATACATACATCCATACATCCATGCATACCCCCATACACTCATCCATACATACATCGATAGATTCATCCGTAAATGCATCCATACATCCATCCATACGTCCATGCATACATCCATATTTCCATCCATCCATCCATCCATACATCCACCCATCCATACATCCACCCATCCATACATCCACCCATCCATACATCCATCGAACCATAGGTCCATCCATCCATACAAGTACCCATCCATACACCCATCGATCCATACATCTATCCATCCATACATCCATCCATCAATAGATCCATACATCCACAGATCCATACATCCATACATCCTTCCATTCGTACGTCTATCATTCGATACATCCATCCATCCATACATCCATACATACATACGTCCATACAACCATACATACATTCATCCAAACACCTGTACATCAATACATCCATCCATCCAAATATCCTGCCATTCACACGTACATCCATTCGTACATCCATTCATCCACAAAACCATACATCCATAAATCCATACATCCGAAC
>NW_016960296.1:0-763 GCF_001483705.2 Eufriesea mexicana
GGATGAGTTAGATTATGTTTGGTTATGACGTGTTTCGTAATGTTGGGTTAGGATACCTTTGTCACTTGTGCTATACACTGTTATTCGGTAGATATCTGCGCCCTGCATTGCACTACTAGCCTCTGCTAGCCCCTGGGGAGGCCAGCATCTGTGCTCTTGGCACGTTGGGTTGAGTTTGAGTTTGGTTACGTTTGATTAGGCCAGGGTAGGTTAAGATTCCTTAGGATGGAATTGGCATTTGTGCAATGCACCGCTATCCGATGGATTTCTGCACTCTACTCTGCTGTAGTATATTCTGTTTGGGTATGTGGAGGCCAGCAGTTTTGCTCTCAACGCTTTAGGCTGTGTTAGGTTGCGTCAGGATATGTTACGTTTGGCTATGTTACGATAGGGTGGCTCAGGCTTTTGTGCTATTCACTGTACTTCAGTGGATTCCTGCGATATACATTGCTCTACTATGATCTGCCCAACTCTCGGGAGGGCAGCAACAGTGGTCTCGGCACGTTATGATGGGTTATGTCACGTTTGGTTAAGCTACGTTTCGTTTGGCTGAGCTAGGATAGCTTTGGATTTTGTTCTATACACCGCTATTCCATGGGCTTCTGCGCTCTGCAGCCCTCTAGTATGCTCTGCTTGACTTGTGGTGGGCTGCAGCAGTGGTCCCGTCATGTTACCCTTTGGAATGTAACGTTTGCTTATACTGCGATTGGTTAGGTTAGGACATGGTAGCTCTGACTTTTGTGCTATACACTAGAATTCGGTG
>NW_016960297.1:0-896 GCF_001483705.2 Eufriesea mexicana
TATGGGCTTCTGCCCCCTCCTCTCTTCTAATGTCTTCTGCCTGGCTCTGTGGAGGGCGGCAACGGAGGTCTCGGCACGTTAGTGTGAGTTATTTTGGTGTTGGTTACGTTACGTGTGGATAGGTTAGGACAGGATTGCTTTGACTTGGAGTGCCGCGCTGAATGTTGAACGAGACGGACGCGTTAACGACGCTCCTACCGTTGGTAGGTATTTTCGGCAGAAAAGTGCGTTTTCTGGCGCGTGGATTAGTGCCATTCTGTGCGTGTGTTGCGTGGGTGCACGTGGCCGGAACACGTGGCCGGGGCTCGCGTCGCGGAGTGTGTCGTGGTGACGATAAGAATTGAACTTGTTTGCAAGATTTTTCCCCCTTGTTCGTGGCATCAACGAAGTTGTGGACACCGCTACGTCGCAGGTAGGCGAGTGACCGTGCCCATTGTCTGCCGCGGAGACGCGCATCTGCCCAGCGATGGATATATGCGCCGAGGGTCACTCCACAATGCAAGCGGCAGAGCAGGGGCTTGCAACCCGTACAGTGGTATCCATGCCGGGGAAGCCGGACAATTTACCGAGTAGTGAGGGTAAGGTTATTATTAGTGGTGTCGACGCGGCTCCAGTGGAGCTTCCCTCGTCGAAGGACAGGGCAATTAGCACTACTGCAGGTGCTACGAGGCGCGTGACTCGTAGCACCGCATTGCGCAAGGCGCTGCCGGCGGACCTCGAGGAGGAGTGCTCCGCCTTCGCTGGTGCCGTCAGCGTCACGGGCGGCGGCGAAACGTCGTCTTCGTGGGTATCCCCCGCGAAGGCGGCAAAGCGGCCGCGGAGGTCGGTGTTGAATGAATATGACCCATTCGATGGTTTGGATGGTATTTATCTCGCCCCGAAACCCACGAGCATAA
>NW_016960298.1:0-808 GCF_001483705.2 Eufriesea mexicana
CATACATCCATACAGATATAAATCCATGCATCCATAAATTCGTACATCCATACGTCCATACATCCGCACATCCATACATCTACAAATCCATCCATCCATGCACACATCCATCCATACGTACATCCATAGATACGTCCATACATACATACATACATCCAAGCATACACCCATACACTCATCCATACATACATACATACATCCAAGCATACACCCATACACTCATCCATACATACATCCATTGATACAACCGTAAATGCATCCATACATTCATCCATGCATACATCCATACATACATCCACCCATCCACCCTTCCATAAATGCATCCAACCATACATCCACCCATCCACACATATATTCATCCATACATCCCCACACCCATTCTTCCATAAATGCATCCATTCGTACGTCCACCCTTCGTTACATTCATCCATACCATCGATCCTTACATCCATCCATCCATAGAAACACCCATCCATACACCCGTCGATCCATACATCTATACATCCATACTTCCATCCATCCATACATTCATACATCCACAAGTCCATAAATCCATACCTCTATACATCCATACAAGCATAGATACATCCATACATATATCCATACATGCATCCATACATCCATCCATCCATACATCCATCCACTCATCCATCCATCCATCCATACATCCATACAGATATACATCCATACATCCATACATCCGTATATCCATACATTCGTACATCCATACATACCCACGTACGTACTTCCATGCATCAACCCATCCGTACATCCATCCATCGATGCAGCCATCCGTCCATACATCAAT
>NW_016960299.1:0-613 GCF_001483705.2 Eufriesea mexicana
CGTCCATCCATCCATACTCCCATCCATCCAAACAACCATCCACCCATACATCCACCCATCCATAAATCCACCCATCAATACATCCATACAACCATTCATACATCCATACGTGCATCCATATATAGATCCATACCTTCTTAAATACACACATCCATACATACATTAATACATACATACATACATACATTCATACGTATACCCTTTCATACAGGTATCAATACATACCTACATGAATGCATACATACACCCATACATAATTCCATTCATGCACCCATACATACATTCATATATACATCGGTTCATACATCCATACATACATACGTCGGTACATCCATACAATCGAACACGCATACATACCCACATACCTACATTCAGACATGCATACAACCACAAACCCATACAGCCATGCACCCATCTTTCCATACAACCGTCCTTCCATACATACACCCGTGCATACATTCACCCATCCATACATCCGTCCATTCATTTGTACATGCATCCATGCATCCATACATCCATGGATCCACAAATCCACGCATCCATCCATCCATCCATCCGTAGATCCTTACATACATACATCAATAAATCCATCCCTCCATACTTCCTTCCATCC
>NW_016960300.1:0-5827 GCF_001483705.2 Eufriesea mexicana
TAATACAAAATAATAAAGTCTTTAGAATTATCGAAAATTAAGGTAAGAGTTATGCTATGAACATGCTCTCCGGGACGGAACCATCATCATAACTGTTTAGTAATTTCTTAGTAACTGACTCTATCCCCCGAAGGAGGAGAAACTCCCTCTACGCCAAGGTTAAGGGTGGAGGAGACTCCTCCCTCCGAGTTAGCTCCTCTGAACGGGGACCTTTCCTGATAGGTGACTGCGGCTGCGTCACCCTTGGTTTATGCCGAGGAAAGCCGTGGTTGTGCGAGGCCACTTTACGTGACCTGGCCCCAACTTCCTACGGCCCATCTGGCAGCCAAATACTAACGGGTCCTCTAGACCCAAGTTCCAGGCGAGGACACTCTACTCTAATAAACGAGTGTTCCTCATTTACCATTCCTACATGTACAGTGCTGAACAAAAGTATTGGCACAACATGGTTGTTGTGGTGCAAGTGCTTATAGCTACTGAACAAATTAATTTAAAGGAAAAACTTTTTGGCATATTCATTTATTATCCATTTCGAGTTTATTACAGCAATTATTATTCAGCAAATTGATTAATTTTAGAAATTGAAAAGTAGAAATTTATTTTAAACATACAGGGTTAAGTTCAAATCAAGTGTTAAAATTTATACAAATTTTTTAAGTAGGATTAGCCATTTTGACCTGTGAGTGGCTTACATCTCTGATGATAGTAAAAGAATATTATTTAAACTCAACTATCGAACTGGTCATAGTGATTGGTTTCAGATTTATGGTTTTTGGGGTTGCTATAAACTTGCAATGATTTTAGTGTGATTAATATTTATTTTTATTAAAATATACAGAGTAAGGCAATAACTTTAGTCACCTTGTATATCTCTGAATAAATTTTAACAAAAATTGTACAATTTAAAGAGACTTTTAACAAAAATAATGATCATCGAATGACTTTCAATTATAGTTAGTTGAAATTTTCTAGACATAAACTATTTTATTCGGAATAGGAAAGAGTAATATGTATTTTAAAAGATGAAGGTGACCTGAAATCTCTAAAAATTCTCTTGATGTAAAAAAGTGATCACTGTCATATTATGGCCTTGTTCAAACCATGCAACTTTTGTTTGCAAAGCTTTTCTGTAAAAATAACTCTGAAAATAATGGAGATATTGGAGGGGATCAAAGTTTAAACCTTGTACGTTTCATAAATTTATAATATTTGCTATATATAAAATATTCATATTGTATATAAAAGTAATATATGCAACAATATATTAATAATATATTATATATAATAATAATAATAATAATGATATATATATATATATTACTATGACTTCTTAAATAGCTAAGGTTGAGAGTGTAAGTCAATTATGTGTATGGAGAATTGGGTAAACCAAAAGGGTGCAATATCTAGGATAAGAAAAGCTATGTAAATCCAAAAACCAAAATGTGTATGGATTGATAAAATAATTTATTATTGTTATTATTATATATATTACTATAAATATTAAACAAATTTTTCATCATGCAAATTTAATTGTTGTTATTGCAGTATTAATAGCTAACGAGATACAGTAAGATCAATGAACAAAGACTGTACTTTTTAGGTATTACATTAAATATGCATTTACTTAAAACTATGAAATTTCTAAAAAATGATTTTATAATTATATCTTTATGGTTCAGCACACTCTTATGACTCACGACATCTCAATCATACATCCTTTCATACGCACATTTTCCGTGTCTTTATGCGCTTATTACTTTGACTATGCGCAACCATTTTGAAAACATATTCATGCATATTCAGACCAAGCCATGGTTTTAATTTGAAGCACTTGCTCGGTTCAAATACCTCTTTCACATCTGCAGTACTTTGTAGTAAGCTTGGACCAAGTATCCATCTCGAAACTAAACGTCCTTTGCTTCACATAGGTAGTATTATTTTTGCAATATTATTAAAAAGAATTGCCAATTTTTGCTCATTCTTACGTATCATCGAGGCCTCGATGAATTCTTAATTTAAGATATGTTAATTATATGGATACGATATCCTTGTAATTTTATCAGTGTCATTCGGGCTTTAAGCTTCTTTCGTTATTCAAAGATTACGAATGAAGTCTCGTGTTTCAGGGTGAAATATTGTTTTAAAAAATTTGGAATAATATTACCTAGTTCTGTAAAGTCTTCTTCGCGATATATCAACCTATTTACGTGTGATCCACTTGGATATTAACACTTTGTTGACCGGCAATTTTACATAGAAACTACAATGACTCACGAAAATATTCGGACACTAAGGTATGCCTGAATTAATCACTTAGTATCGCAGATACTTATACAAGGAACATGTTCGTTATTTATTTTAGGGATAAGGTGTTTATTTAAGTTAACAAACCCATGTGTTTTATTTAATAAATTTATATGGATTTACTATAACAAATTATAAATAAAATAATACCCTATTTTCACGTCACAAAAATATTCGAACACTTGGCATAAATAACATTATATAACCCTAATTTATTTATATAAACACATTTTTTAATATTTTGTCGCATAACCTCTTTGTTTCAATACGTGCCTCGATCTGTTGGGCATATTAAAAAATGACTTTTTCCAAATCATTCGTACCGATAGCAGCCCACTCTTCCAGCAACCTTTGTTTTAGTTCATCTTTTGAGTTAATTGACGTCTTTCGTATTCTGAGATCTAACTTATCCATAAATTTTCAATGGGATTGGGATCCGGCGATTGTGGTGGAGGATGAAGAACTTTCGGGTAACGATGAAGCAAGAATTCTTGAACAATGCGTGCCTTATGTTTGGGGTCGTTATCCTGATAAAACTTAAAATTGTTGCGAATTCCCATTTTTTCTGCGCTATTTAATAAATTATTTTTCAGCAGGTGTAAGTGACAGTTTTTGTCCATGATGGTGTCAATAAAAACTAAATTGCCAATTCCTCTGGTCGAAATACAGCCCCAAACCATCACGCTGCCTCCACCGTGTTTCACGGTACCTCTCGTGTTTCGATGGTGGAACTCTTCACTCGCTTTCCGCCACGCCATTCTTTTTCCATCTGAATTATGGATGTTAATGGAATACGAATTCATCCCGAAACAATTCGGAGAACTCTTAAGCAACACGGGTACAACGTATCTGCGATACGATGTGATTAATTCAGACATACCTTGGTGTCCGAATATTTTCGTGAGTCCCTGTGTGTCATGTCATCGGCTATTATTTTGTAATCCAATCTTCAAAACCACTTTTACACGAAATATTCTATATCACCCTGGGTTTCATAAATTGAAATAGATAATGCAAGTGCAATGACGAGTTAACTCGTCATCGGTCAACAATGACCGAATTACATAGAGATCTTTGAAATTGATCACTCTATATTAGTGTACACATTTAAAAAATTACTATTATAAAAATAATTACTATTTTACACTAAAAATATCAGGATTATTTTCTGGTCAACACGATATTTGTCATACTTGCATTTTAGATATTAATACAGATATGTACATTATTAAATTTATTATATATTTTCTTTTGTACAAGAAAATTAAAGTTTTACGTTAAAAGTATGTGTAGTTTAAGCTGATATTATTTTTAATATTATACGAAATCTATGATCGTGTTTTGCATATACAAATATTCTCTATTACTATTATTTAAAATTATTTGATATCTTTATTATTTGATAAAAATTAATTTGTCTTTCCAGATAACTGTGTCCTAAAAAAATTGGTAAATTGAAAACTTACAAATTCTTTTCTGTTTGTTCTTTGTACTCTTTAAAAGTAAAAGAAGAAGAGAATAATTTAGGAAAGTACCTACACATAATTGTATATCAACTTTTTATTATACACTTTCTCCTTTTATAATAACTGTTCTTGAATTCCTTCTTTAAATGTGTCGGGTCTCAAATTTATCAGTTAAATTACATCTTTGGGAAAATTGCTCGAGATATCCTTTTCTCCCATGCTTCAAAGGCGAAAGTAAATCCCTTAATCCAACTTCAAAAACTTTATCTTCCCAAACTTTCAACTTTTCTTCGCGCATTTCTTCTTTACAACGAGATGATGCAATTGAAACCATTTAATTTTCGCTTTGGTTGCACATTGAAAATTATTTCCTCGAATAAACTGTTATTATATAACAAACTGAATAATAATAATAATAATAATAATATATGTGAAACATATTGCAGTGCATACTGATTCATTTATAGGTAGCAAGTTGAAACTACGCAATACTTGAAATAATTATAAAGGTAATCTAACATAAGTCACATATATTATATTTTGTTTCGAAGTATTACAAATTTAGTGACTACAAATATATGGCAAATTAAAAAATTAATTATGATAGAGTTACAAATTCCATTTTACGATTTTCGCAATTTTGCAAATGCGACAGAAAATGAATGATAATATCGTTTCTTTCAGGCATTCGACTGAGGCTATTTTCATAATTGAGAAAAACGCGTTTAATTTTCGTTTTGATACTATTGTAGGATACCAAAAGAAATCGCGAATCGGCTATTGCCAACAAAAATAAATTATAAACCGATCGATATTTTCTCGAACTAAATGGAAAAGTTATTTTGGGTAGCAAAATTAACCCTTTGTACTCGGTGATTACTTTCGTTACAGAAAAATAGCAATTTGAACACTTTCTGCTATAACGTCGAGGATACTTTTGAAACGGTAAATAAGGAATCGGGTATAAATTAACGCTTGAAATTATTTTATTTTGACATTGCACGCAAGCTCAGGTTATTTTAGATTTGATATGTTAATTAACACGGATCTTCGGAATTTGATTAAACGGTGACTTAGGCTCGCCTCTCGAGTGCAAAGGGTTAAGATGCGCGGTCCCTACGGGGAGGTGAAGCGTAGGTTAAGAAAAGCATAAAAGCAGGGTCCTTGACGACCAAAACAGAGTCCTTAGAAATTAATTGTGACCAGCACGAGCGTGAGTCGCTCGGTGTTGGAAAGAGAGTTAAATTAGAGCGCGTCTTTGTGTGTTTTCGTTGCGTTATCTTGGTGTTCTTTTCCAAAGTTAAATCAGTTTATGAGTTTTGAGTTTGTGTTATTGTGTTCCTGTTCTTTCGACAATTTTCGGTGTCTCAAGACCAGTATTCGCCATCCTACGCTATATTGGAAATATTTTCTCAATTGAAGCATTCTTGTTCAATATCAGATTAAATAGTAGCTCACATGAAACACACTGTGATGTATATTGATTCACTTTGCGATACAATGTTGAAACTATTTAATTTTCACTTTGGTACTATATTAGAAGGACTTCGTTGGATAAATTATTATTTAATTTTAGAATAGCAGCGCAAATGAAGTATATTGCAGTGCATAGTGATACATTTAGAAGTGCAACTATGTAGGATCTATTATCGGCTAATTCTTCCAGGCATGTGCATGCACTAACTCATCAGATACGCCGATAACTTTCACTAGACACATCGATAACTAATTAAGCATGCTAATGTGCACGTAATGTTCATGGGTATGCGAGTAGCCTAATCGCCATCTAAGCGTCTAATTTATTGAGCCTTCGTGAGAATCAGCCTTCAATCTGACATTCCATGTAAATTTAAAGAAAATGATAGGATAAATCTTTAAATAATTATAGATGCTAATAAGCATATTTCTTTCGCTGTGAAACAATATGTACATACATATACGTATAACTCGATATCATTAAATTGGGGTGAACGATAATGTACTATTAATAACGTTAAAAACAAGTGAAATTTTTATAACTATTACTACACACATATATACACACACACATATTTTAT
>NW_016960301.1:0-832 GCF_001483705.2 Eufriesea mexicana
GAACTCTACCGTATCCTGCTTGTCTCTGGTGAAGCCAGCAATAGTGGTAATGGCACGATAGGTCGTGTTATGCTGCGTTTGTTAATGCTACGGTTGGTTAGGGTAGGATACGTTAGCTTCGAGTTTTGTGCTATACACTGCTGTTCCGAGGACTTCTACTGTATACATTGCTCTATTGCACTCTGCTCTGATCTGTGAATGCCAGAAATTGTGGCTGCTGCGCGTAACGATGTGTTAGGCTACGTTTGGATAGGTTAGGTTTGTTAGGGTTTGGTTATGATGTCTTTGGCTTTCGTTCTGTGCACTGCCATTCTATGGAATTCTGCGCTCTACTCTCCTCTAATATGCTCCGCTTGGCGATGCGGAGGCTGGTAATAGTGCTCTCATCGCGTTAGGCTTAGTAACGTTCCGTTTGGTCAGGTTACGTTTGTATATGTTAGGATAGAGTAACCTCGACCTTTTTGTTTTACACTGCTATTCAGGGGATTTCTGCGCTCTACTGCGCTCTAGTATATTCTGCTTGGCTATGAGAAATCCAGCGGTATTGGTCTCGCCACGCTAGTCTGAGTTACGTTGCGTTTGGTTGCTCCGTCTGGTTACGTTAGGGTACGATAGCTTAGGCTTTGTGCTGTACACTGCTATTCGGTGCCTATCGGCGCTCTACATTGCTCTGCTATGCTCTGCCCGCCTTTGGGGCATCCGCCTTTGGGGCGGCCAGCAATAGCTGTCGCAGCACGCTAAATTGAGTCAGACTACGTTTGGCTATGTCAGGATGCGTTGTGCTAGGTTAGGGTGTCTTTGACTCTTGTGCTGCACACTGCAATTCTATGGA
>NW_016960302.1:0-250 GCF_001483705.2 Eufriesea mexicana
CGCAATTCTAGAATAATGAACGCATAGTACGGTTATGGCTAGAGATATGTACAATTGGCAGTATGATGCCTAGTAAATCCGCCATCAGAGCACTGTAGGATTTGGATTAATCTGCTCAGTGGCGATACAGACTTTATTATGGAATGACAAATTAGAGATCCATTGCCCCACGAGACATTAACAGTTGACACCACAGTACTGAGTGCAGCCATGAGCACAGTACTGTAGCGGTAGTAATAATTCGTACTTT
>NW_016960303.1:0-546 GCF_001483705.2 Eufriesea mexicana
GACTCTGGGGTGGGGGCAGCCATAGCGGTCTAGGCACGTTAGGTTGAGGTGTGCTATGTTTGGCTATGTTCTGTTGGTATAGGATGGGTTTGGGTAGCTTCGACTGTTGTGATGTACACTGCGATTTCGTAGATTTCTGCAGTCTACTCTCCACTAAGGTGTTCTGCCTGGCTCTGTGGGGGCCAGCAGTAGTGCCCTCGGCACGTAAGATTGTTTTAGGTTACGCTTGGTTATGCTGCGGTTGGGTATGTTAGGATTGGATAGCTTTGACTTTGGTGCCATATTCTCCTGTAAGGCTGATTTCTGCGCCCTAGAGAGCTCTAGTATCATCAACTTGGCTCTGGGAAGGCCAGCAGTAGTTGTACGGCGCATTGCGTTGAATTATGTTACGTTTGGTTATGTTAGGTTGTGCAATGTTTGGTGAGGTGTAGCTTTATCTCATGTGCTGCTCACTGCTATTCGGCGGATTTCTGTGCTCTACTAAGCCCCATAATTTCCTGCTTGGCTCTGCGGAGGGCTGCAATGGCGGCCTTGGCACGTTAGGTT
>NW_016960304.1:0-518 GCF_001483705.2 Eufriesea mexicana
TGGGAATGCCAGCATTAGTGGTCTCGACACGTTATGATGAGTCAGGTTACGTTCGGTTATTATTTGTTGTCTTGCTTTTGGCATGTGTACCTTTGACATTACTTATATACGCTGTTATTCTATGGATTGCTGCCTTCTACTCAACACTAATGTGTTCTGCTTCGCTCTGGGGAGGACAGCCATAGTGGTCGCGCAAGATAGGTTGAGCAGTGTCACGATCGGTTAGGCTAGGAGAGGATATTTATGACTCTAGTGCAATAGTCTGCTGTTAGGTGGATTTCTGCTCCCTAGAGTGCCCTAATATTTTCAGCTTTTCTCTAGGAAGGCCACCAACTGTGGCCTCGGTACGTTGTACTGAACCTGGCTACGTTCGGTTAAAGTTGGGTTATGCTATGTTTGGTATGGGTAGCTTCAACTTTTTTGCTGTGGACTACTGTTCAGTGGATTCCTGTACTCTACTGTGCTCTGCTATGTCATGTTTGGCTCTGGGGAGGCCAGTAACGGTGGTCGCGGCACGT
>NW_016960305.1:0-505 GCF_001483705.2 Eufriesea mexicana
TATGCAAGAAAGTTAGCTCACCTCGATATTAGTCGAAAATGTCAATAAAATTATATTTTCCTGAAAGATTCTATAGCATTGCAATGGCTATAGCACGGCTATTGGATATTTCTTCCTTAATTATGCAAGAAAGTTAGCTCACCACGATATTAGTTGAAAATGTCAATAAAATTGAATTTTCCAGCCAGATTCTATAGCATTGCAGTGACTATAGTACGCCAGTAGATCCTTTCCTCCTTCTGTGTGCAAGAAAGTTAGGTCACCAGGATAGCATTCGATAATGTCAAAAATGTCAAAAAATTGAATTTTCCAGCCAGATTCTATAGCATTACCATGGCTATAGCAAGGCAATAGCATATTTCACACTTATTTATGCAAGAATCATCGTTCACCAAGATATCAGTCCAAAATGTCAACAAAAATGAATTTTCCATCAAGATTCTGTAGCAGTGCAAAGGCTGTAGCAAGCCAATAGTATCTTTTCTCATTGTTTAGGCGGGAAAGG
>NW_016960306.1:0-51970 GCF_001483705.2 Eufriesea mexicana
TTTTTTTTTTGACATATTCGTCATGTACTATTGCGTTGCGGTGATTTTTCACATAAACCGGTAAAATTCGTAGAAGGAATTGTAGATGGTAGTTATTGTTCATTGCGGTGTTAAAGTCTGAAGACACTAAGCGAATACGTATGTGATATGTGTGTACAATGAACTTCGATATAAGGAACATTGAAACCTGCAGGGTGTGCTGTTACTTCTCTTCGTAATGTACGATAACATCTGTCCGATGCCAAGACTTCTTCCTCCCCGATTGGCAACAGCCACAGACCGGAATGAAGTCATTAGTAAAGACGGGTACAAAATTAGATGGTCGTACAGTTTTCATATGTCTTCCCGTTCCCCGAATCCGTCGTACTTTCTCGGTGTTTGCTCAACGATGGCGATGGAGATTGTAGCTCAAATCTTGTAGATTAAGTACAAATGAATTGGCTGAATTGAGGGGCTGCGGATATTGTAAAGCCAAAGGTGATATAATCGAGTCGTGAGGAGCAACGCATGACAGAGCGACGAGCGGTTTTAGGAAAGGTGGCGATGAAAGTGGAGGCTAGAAGACGAGGCTGAAGAGAAATTGCTCCGATGAAAAGAGAAAGATCTGTGTGCCCTCTATCTCTCTGCCCTTTCTCTCCTTTCTGCACTATTCTTCACCGGATTATCAGGTTTGAGGACTATGGATTCCTGTTCTCTAGAATCGAATGCAATGATGGAAAGTGCACTTGCTTAGTAGTAGTTGAATGGGGAAGCTTGTGCTTGAAAAGTGTGATGAAGTCAGCGAATGGTTTGAGCGTTTGTACTGCTCTGGTTATTAAGGATGAGTATTGTAATTATTACATAATAACATTAAGAATACTTTGTTAATAAGCAGGGTCACCTAATTCAACAAATTTACCTCGTCATGTTTGCGAACCACACGGGTATAAAAGGCTTATGACATATATTTAACTATACCACACATATTCTATTTGAAAAGTACGAGTAGAATTATGATATCTTACGGAATAAATACTGTCGTATTTTGGAATTAATTCAATCGCGAAGACGATTGAAATCTGTCAATTGGTTAATGTTATACATATTTTCAGTCACCATATTAACCACTACTATTATTGGCGATATTCTTGACTAATGACGACTATAATAGCTAGTAATATATTGACTGAAATTTTGTGCTCGCTTTGTTAGCTGCATGCCTACTTTTCCTTTATATAATTACACTTATCTCCCTATCTATCTCTAAAGAAGTAATTTTAAAGCAATTTTCCTTGATCTCCGCATTAAATGAATTGTCCTCTACAGTTTGAGGAAAATTTGCATTAAGCGAATTCCATTCCTGACAAAATTTTAATATAAAATTCTATCCTTCCTATTTCCATTTTTCATTTCTTATTGCGCGTAGTATCATAAGCTCAAAGCTAGCACAAAAATGAAATTTGCAGTGCCAAAGCTGGAGTCACACGCTAACAAGATTATTCAAATTCAGGAAAGAGAAGGGAAGTGTGTGTTGCAGGGTTCGGTGTTTCTTCGGAAGGAGCCATTGAATTTTTCTCACTGCTTCTATTTTCGCCGTCCGCAAGATTCACCTGGATTGGATGGCGTATCTGGAAGCAAATAGAGAACATCGATTATATATGCATGAAGTTTTTATGTTCTACCACCATAGCAGATCGGTGCAGATCGCAGCACAGCAAACCAGAGCACCAAATAGCAGCGAATATAACCGCATAGGACAATACAACACACCACTGCTCAGGACAGCACCACTCCGAGATGCACCTTTACCACAGCACGGCACTTCCTTGCCCGGCGAAGCGTTAGATACAACCTCAAACAGGGCAGAGCAGAGCAGAGGGTAGCTGATCGCAGTAGAGGGCACCAGGACGCAGGAAATCCCAGCAGAGACCGGTAAGGCGCCGAGCACCAACGGACAGTTGCGAATAGCGCAGATTCCCAAACCAAAGTCACCTTAATTAACTACAGCAGGGCACAGCAGAGTGCAGGAAGGCGCAGCATAGCACAGTCAAGCTCCCACTGCCACCAAATAGCAGCTAATTGAACCGAATAGCAGAGATAAGCATTACATAGGTATAGAACGAAGCAAATGGCAATGCCGCCTCAGCAACGCACAGCCGGGGCCGCAAAGCGCAGCATAGGACAGCAGATAACCGAAAAGCAACGAATAGCACTGTGTTACACTCTTTAGGAACTGCACAATACCAGAGAGTTACGCCGTGTGAGGAGAGGAGAGCTGAGCGCACTTAAGCTTCGCAGAGTACTACTGATCGCCTAATAGCACAGTATAGCACAGACTAGCACTATATTGGGAGACCAACGCCGCCACAACGGAGCACATCGGATCACGGCTTGCGTTTCGCAGAGCGCTGCAAAGATCTGTAGATAGCCGAATAGAGCGGACAAGTACTAATTAGCATAACTTAAGGACTGCTATGCACCAAACACCATCGCCGCCAAAGCAGAGAATAGCAGAGCGCAACTGAGCGCAGAAGAACGCAGCAGAGGATAGCAGATAATCGAATAGTTCCGATTAGGGCAGTTTAGCTCTACTTATTGTAGGTACCGTACCACGTAGCATCGCCGCCATAGCAGTGCGCATCGGGATGCCGAAGCGCATAGCCGAGTTCTGCCAATCGCCGAATAGATCGGAATAATACAACTATATAGGGAGAGCATAGCACTAATTAGCAAGGGCGATACTGCAGACTGCAGCTGAGCGCCGCAGAGGGCATCACGGATGCGCAGAGAGCAGTGAAGCGCCGAATCCAATCGAACAGCAGCGAATAACGCAGATTCCTAACCTAACCTAACCTATCCCATCCTACCCTACCCTACCATAACCTATCTAAACCACATCAGGGCATAGCAGAGCGCAAGAGAGCGTAGCTGAGCACAGCAGAGCACGATGTAGCGACGAATAAGATCGATTACTACAGATTAGCATTCCTTCGAGCAGCTCCGATACAAATAGCGACGCAGCAGCTGGAGAGCGCCGCAGAGCATGAGGAGGTCGAGGATACCAGCAGAAAGCGTCGAATATCACAGATTTCTAACCTTACGTTGCCCAATAATACCCAGCACATCCTAACCCAGCCAAATATTTGAACTTCTTCCTCATTTATCCTAAACAAAGCCGAGCAAAGCTGATCGCAGGAGGGCACATTGTAGCGCCGGATATCACCGAATAACACAAATTAGCAGAGTTTTGGACAGGACCGATACGAATGTAAGTTGCACTGCGTCAAACCACAGGAAAGGGCAGTAGAGCACAATAGGACGCAGCAGCGTTCAGTTGATCACAGTAAACCGCAAAACACAATGGAATATCAGTTAATAGTACCGGTTCCTGGCCTAGCCTAACCTAACCAAACCTAAGCATATAGAACACTGTAATACGCCCAGTATCACTGATTAGCTGCGAAAAATACCGATTCGAAACCTATCCTAACCTTACAAATCCAAGCCTGACATACCCCACCCTAACATACACTACTTCCCCTATGCGAACCGCAGCAGGGATCTGCAGAACGTAGGAGAACGCAGCAGACAGCAAGAGAGCAGAGTAACGTACCAAATACCGCAGAATACCAGCGAAATCACAGATTCCTGACCCAAGGTAACCAAATCGTACATATCCATAGTAGTGCGCGGCATAGTGCAGGAGAGGACAGCAGAGCATAGCACAGCACAGCAAAGCGCCGAGTACAACTGGTTGCAGCGAATTGCACAGATTCCTACCCTAACAATATCCAACGTTGCATACCCTAACCTTACCACAGTAGAGCATATCCGTGCGGAACGTAACGAAACAGAAGCCAGCAATGCATATTAAAACGACGATCACCCCCGTATAGCAGCGATTAACACGGACTCCTATCCTACGCTATCCCGACCTAACCTTATAAGCACTACCTTCAGTAACCTAACCAAAGCGGAGCATTGCATTGTGCACCGAGATGTAGCAGAGCGCAGCAGACTACACTTAGGTGCCAAACACAAACGAACAGCATCATTGCCATTCGATTAATCTATACGCTGATCATTATATCTTTTAAAAATTGCAGAATGATCAATGGATAGATTAATTATGGTTAGAGCTATTAGCAACTGACAATACAGTACTGAGTATATTCATCTGGACAGTGATATAGCCATTGCATCAATACATCGAATGATCATACAAATTCTGTTGTAACTCTAAAATTGTCTATATATAGATTAATTATCGCAATAGCTATTAACAATTGAAAATAAAATGCTGAGCATTGTTATCTATACTGTAATATTGCCACTTGAGTAGTCTATTCAATGAGCATCTAAATTCTTCAAAAAATTATAGAACGATCAATGGCCAGATCAATCATCGCTAGAGACTTTGACAATTGACAAAGCAGTGGTGGGTACAGCCATCTACACAATAGCATAACCATTGTGTCAGCCCACACAATCATCATACATATCCTACAGTAAATTCAGAATGATCAAAGTGGACATCAATTATGGCTAGAAATTTTAGCAATTGACGGAACAGTACGAAGTAAAGCAATCTACACTGTACTAAGACCACTGGATTATTCTACACCCTTATCATTCATATTTTGTAGCAATTATAGAATGATCACTGCATTGATACATTATGGGGCGAGAAATTAACATTTGGCAATGCAGGACTGAATACAGCAATTTACTCAGTAGCGGAGCAATTAGATTAGTCCATACACTGATCATCTAAATTCAATAAGAACACTTGAATGATCAATACATAAATGATGAATAGCTGGAGATATTGACAATTGATAATACGTATAACTGCCTATACTCTACTGTTGCCATTGAACTAATCTATTCACTGATCCTCTAAATTCTATAGCAATTCCAGTATGATCAATTGATATATCAAGTATTGCCAGGGATACTGACATTTCACAATACAGTACTGAGAGTATCCATCCACACAGAGGTATTGCAATTGAATTAATCTGTTAACTGATCACTAAATTCTGGAGCAAGTATGGAACGAACAGTGGATGGATCAATTATCGTCCGAGATATTAACATTTGACACTATAGCCATCGACACTATAATATAGCTTGTAAATGTATCTATTCGCCGATTATCTAAATTCTGTGGCAAATCCACAATGTTCAATGGATTGGTCAAGTATGGCTAGAGATATCAGCAACTGTCAATACGTTACTGAGTATATCCACCTACATAGGACTGCAGCCATTAAATTAATCAGTTCCTGGGTCATTAAAGCTCGTAACAATTCCAGAATGATTAATGGATACATCAGCTATCGTCAGATATAATAGCAAATCACAATACAGTACTGAGTAGAGCCGTATGCACAGCCCTATAGCCACTGAATCAATCTATACAATGATCATAGAGATTCCGTTGGAGTTATGGAATGATCAATTACAGCTAGAGATATTCAGATTAGATAATGCAGTAATGAGTTCAGCTACCTTCACAGTCGCATAGCCATTGGATTAGACCACACACTGATCATACAAACACTGTAGCAGTTATAGATTGATCAATGGATAGACAAATTATAGCTGTAGATAGTATGGTCTATCCATTGATCATTCTAGAATTGATATACAGCATAAATCATCACTGAACAGATTACTCCAACGGCTACGGTGCTCTGTTCGTGGATGTATTAAGCAACGTACAGGTAACTGTACATATCTTTAGCCATAACTGACCTATACATTGATTATTCTAGATTTGCTGTGGAATTTTAAACATTAGTGAACAAATTAATCCAGCGGCTACTGTGCACTGATCATGGCTGAACTCGATACTGTATTGTCAATTGTAAATATATAGAGCGATACCTGATTTCTCTTTTGTCATACTTGAATTGCTATAGAATTTATGCCATCAGTGACCATATTAATCAAGCAGCTTAGTGCAGCTTAAATGGCTGTACTTAATACTATACTGTCATTTGTCAGCGTCTCAGGCTATAATAGATCTATCTATTGATCATACTAGAATGGCTGGAGAACTTAGATGTTCTGCGAATAGATTAATCCAATGGTTACAGTAATATGTAGATCGCTGTATTCAGTAGTGTATTGTCATTTGTTATTATTTCTAGCTATAGTTTGTCTATCCATTGATTATACCAGGATCGCGGCAGAACATAGATTCTCTGCGGACAGATTAATCCAATGGATGTAGCAGGATTTTGGTCGCTAAACTTAGTCTTCTGTTCCCAACTGTAAATATCTCTGCCGATATTTTATCTGTACATTTATCATCCTGGAATGGCCAGAGAACTTTGAAGATCAGCTAATAGATTAATCCACCGGCTATAGTATTGTGTAGATGGATGTACTCAGTGTTCTACTTTCATTTGTCAGTGTCTCCAGCGACAATTGATTTATCCATTGTTCAATTTGGTAATGCTGTGGAATTTCAAATATGAGTGAATAGATTAATCTATCGACTATATTTCTGTGTTGATGGCTGTACTCAGTACTGTATTTTCAATTGGTAATATTACTAGCGATAATTTATCTATTCACTGATAATTGAATATCTGCAATGGAATTTATATCATCAGCGAATATCTTAATCCAATGACTCCAGTTGTTTGTTGATGGCTCTGCTTAACACTCTATTGTCAACCGATAATATCTCTGATGATGTTTCGTCTCTCTATTTACCATTTTCGTGTATCAACGGATATTACATATTCAGTGAGTAGCTTATACCAATGGATAAAGCACTACGTTGTGGTTATTCTGGGCTCTGTATTTTCAGTTGCTAATATCACCAGCAATAATTTATCTATCTACTGATAATTAATAAACGCCTACTGAAATTAGAGCTACTGGGAGTACATTGTCCCGATGGCTATAGATCTGCGATGTTGGATATACCTAGAAGTGTATTGTCTACTGTCAATACCACTGGCGATAGTATATCTATCCATTCTTCTGTATAGAATTTTTATAGAACTCGTATGATCAGTGATTATATTAATTCAATGGCTGCAATACTGTAAATGTGGCTATAATCAGCACTGTATGTCAATCGTTAATATCTCTGACGATGTTTGATCTCTCTATTGACCATTTTGCTATTTCTCCAGACTTTACATGATCAGTGAGCAGCTTGTACTAATCGGTATAGTACTACGTTCGTGGCTATACCCAGCACAGTATTTGAAATTGGTACAATCGCCAGCGACAATAAATCTATACATTCAACACCATAGAATTGCTATAGGAATTGTATGATCAGTGAAAAGATTAATCCAATGCCTACGATACTGTGAATGTCGCATTAATCAGCACTGTGTGGCCAATCGTTAATATCTCCTGCGATAATTGATCCATCTGTAGATCATTCTTTAATTGTTACGGAATTTACATTATCAGCGAATACTTTATGCCATTTGCTACAGGACTATGCTGTTGGCTACACTCTGCACAGTATTTTCAAGCGTTAGCACCTCAAGTGATAATATATACATCCATTGATCATTTTAAAATTGCTATATAGAAAGAAGGTGATAACTAAATAGGTTGACTCAGTGGCTGTACTAATGTGTTAATGGCTGTACTCAGTACTTTCTAGCTAATTGTTAATATTTGAAGCGACAATTCGTCTATCATTTAATCTATCTTGAATTCCTATAGAAATTACATGGTCAGTGAATTGATTAATGAAATGGATATAGTAATGTGTAGATGGTTATAATCTATAGCGTATTGTTGATTGTTACTTTCTCTAGACATAATTGCTCCGACCATTTATCATTGTAGGATTGCTATGACATTAAAATGATCCGTGAATAGATTCATGCAATCTCTATTCTCAGAAGGCTATACTCAGTACTGCTGCGTTAGTTGCCGATAACTCCAGCGATAATTGAACTATCCGTCGGTTATTCTAGAACTGCTATAGAACTTATATGATCAGTAAATAGATTGATCCAATGGCTGAAGAAACGTATAGACGGCTCTACTGTGCAATGTATTCTTAATTGTTAACTTCCCTAGCGATGATTGATCTAGCTATTGATCGTTCTAGAATTTGTTATATAATTTAAATGTTTAATGAATAGGTTACTAAAATGGCAATAGTAAAGTATAGGTGGCTACGCTCAGCATCTTATTTTCAATTGTTTATATCTACAGCCATAATTGATCTATCCATTGATCATTCTGGAATTGCTATGATATTTAATGATCAGTGAACAGGTTAATCCAATGACAATGATGCTGTTCATTTGTATATGCAGCATAAGTGTATTCTCCTGCGCTCTGCTGCACTTTGGTGCACACTGCTATGCTCCGTTCAGGATAGGCTAGGGAAGGTAGAGATTATAAGGTTAGGTCAGGTTAGGATTGGACATGAGTCTGCTTTATTCGCTGGGATACGGTGGTGTTCGTCGCTTTACTATGCACTGCTCTTTTCTGCTGCGTTACGTTTCGCACGGGTATGCTCTACTGTGACAAGGTTAGGTTGTGCAACATTGCATAATGCTAGGATAAGAATCTGCGCCATACGCTATCACCAGTGGTGTTCGGCGCTTTATTATGCCGTGCTATGCTCTAATGTCCTCACCTGCACTATGTCGTGCTCAACTATGTAAAGGCTAAGTTAGGTTAGCTTGGGATTGGAATCTGTGCTGTTCGCTGGTATTCTGTGGTGTTTGGTTCATTACTATGCTCTCCTGCTATTTGCTACGTTTTCCTGCGTTCTGCTGATCTCTGCTGTAGTTAGGTTAAGGGAAGTAGTCTACGTTAGGGTAGGGTATGTCAGGCTTGGATTGGTTAATTTAGGTTAGGCTTCGAATTTGTCTTTTTCGCTGTTATTCGTTGGTATTCGGCGTATTACCGTGCTGTATTGCGATCCGCATTGCTTTGCTATGCTTAGGTTTGGCTAGCTTAGGATAGGACTAGAACCTGTGCTATTAGCTGATATTCCGTGATGTCCTACCCTTTACTGTGCTCTTTTGAACTTTGCTACTCCCTGGTGTGTTCTGCTGCGCTTTCCTGTGCTTTGCTTTGGTCCGCTTTGTTTAGGATAGGTGGGGAAGGAGTGGTAAGGTTTGGTTAAGTTAGGATCTATTGAGTATGGTTAAGCAACGTGAGGTTAGGAATCCGTTATATTCGATACCTTTCGGTGGTACAAAGAACCGAACTGTGCTGTGCTGCGATATACAGCTGTAGCGTTGCTATTTGCAGCGGTGCTGTTCGAAGCAGTGCCAGTCGATTGTAATTGACATTAATCAGCGCTATACCGTATTCTGCTGTGATCGACTGTGCTTTCCTGTGCTATGCTATTCCTTGCTGTGGTTAGTTTCAGTCATGTTAATTAGGGAATCGGTGCTATTCGCAGCTCGCCATTGGTATTCGGCGCATTAATGTGCTCCGGTGTGCTCTCCTGCGCCCTGTTGTGCCCTCCGGCGAACAGCTGCAAACTGTTCTGTTTGTGGATTTACCCAATCTGGTGCCTGGAACGGAAGTGCTGTGCTCTGGTAACGGTGATATTCAGAGTGGTGCCGCCCTGAGCTGTAGTGTTCTGTGCTGGGCTATCAGGTGCATTCGGTGCTATTTAGAGCTCTGCTTTGCTGTGCTACGCTCTGCAACGCACTGCTGCGGTGGTAGAATTTAAACATTTCAAGCATAAGCAATCGATGTTCTCTATTTCCTTCCAGATGCGCCATCAAGTCCAAAAAAGCTTTTGGACGCCGAAAACAGTAACAATGCGTAACAATTCAACGGCTCATGCCGAAGATGAACCGAAACCTGCACCATGCACCTCCCATTTCTTTACTTAAATCACAATTCTCCTGTTAGCGTGTAACTCCAGCTTTTGAACAGCAAATTTCATTTTTTGGTGAGTTTCGAGCTTCTGATACTACGAGCAATAGGAAATGAAAAATGGAAATCGGAAGGGTAAAATTTCAGATTACAATTGAGTCAGGAATGAGGGATACTTAATCCAAAGTTTCTTCAAACTGTTGATGACAATTCGTTTAATAAGGAGGTTAAGGAAAATTGCATTGAAATTACTCCTTCAGGCTTAAATAGGGAGATTAGGGTAATTATATAAAGAAAAATTAGACATGCACTTAAGAAATAGAGCACAGTATCTCAATAAATATATTACTAACTATTTTAATCGTCATTAGTCAAGAAATAGCCAACAATAATAGTGGTTTATAGGACAATTGGTAATATATAAAGTAGTAACCAATGGGTAGATTTCAATCATCCTCGTGATTAAATTAATTTCAAAATTCGACAGTACGTACTGAGTCAGGTATCAAGATTGTGCTCGTATTTTTCGAGTAGCATATGCGTAATACAGTTCAAAGTTAGTCATATATCTTTTATACTCCCGTGCTTTGCAAACATGACGAGTTAAGCTTGTTCAATTAGGAGTCGCTGTTAATTTCCAAAATATTCTTCATATTATTACGTAATACTTATATTACTCGTCCTTAAAAGCCAAAGCACTACAAACCCTTAAACTCGTCGCTAACTTTATCCCTCCTTTCAAGCTCAACCCTTCCTACTCAACTAATGCTTAGCATGTGCACTTTTCATCCTTGGACTCGATTCTTGAGAATGAGAATCCGTAGTCCTCATACCTGATAATCCGAATAAAAATAGTGGAGGAAAGAGCGAGACAGCAGAGAGACAGAGGGCCCACAAATCCTTCTCTTTCCATCGGAGCAACTTCCCTTCATCCACGTCTTCTAGCCTCCATTTCCATCGTCCCATTTCCTAAAACCGCTCATGGTTCCGTTACGCATTGCTCCTAGCGACTTGATTATATCTCCTTTGACTTCACAATATCCACAAACCCTCAATTCATTCAACTAATTAGTACTTAATCGACAAGTTTTGAACTACATTCTTCATCGCCATCGCGACGCAAGCACCGAGAAACTTCTACGGATTCGGGGAATGGAAAGGCATATGAAATCTGTATGACGGTCAAATCCTGAACTCTTCTTAACGAGTGAGTTCATTCCTGGCTGTGGTTGTTGAACTTCGGGGAGGAAATAGTCTTGGTTTGGGACCCATGATATCGTACAGTACGCGACGAAATAACTGCACAACCTGGAGGTTTCAATTATCCCTAAATCGAAATTCTATGTACGCACATGTTACATACGTATTGGCTTAGTGTCATCGGTTCCAAGTACCACAAGCGAACATCAATTACCATCTACATTTCGATCTAGAGTCTTTACCGGTTTATGTGAAATATCTCTCCAATGAAATAATGCAAGATGAATGTTTCAAAAGAAAGAAAGGTCAAGGAGAATGTGATTTTTAGATGTCTCTCTTTTAAAGCGTTTTATAATTCTATTTGATGTATTCAAATCTAGGGGCAAATACTGTTTGCCATGTCATGTTCATGAATTAAATAAATAAAGGGAATTGACTTTTGTTACTTTTATTTTTATCCTTATATGGTATTCAGGGAATAGTAACAGTATCTTCGAAGTTTTCTACCAATTGCTTTGTGGAAAGCTAACGTTCCCCCGTCCAGTCAAATTTGTTTATAATCTAAAATAATTTTTTTACCGAGATACACCGCCCTTAAGGTAAACGAAAAACGCTGAAAATTATACAGTGGGCTATCATTTTGTCGCATAGTGTAGCTATTGCTGTGTTATTTCATGAAGAACTTCAATCTCTTTTGTGTCTGAAACGGAAGTTTATGATTAGATGCAGAGTGCAAGTGGTATAGAATTTTAGTTATAATGACTTTCGTCCTATATAGCTTTCCCAAGAGTAATTTCGTCGCTTGTTTTGCCTGAGATGAATATTTACATGTAGATAAAGGATTGAATTAATACAAATTCTGCTTTGTATATTCCCGCATAAGTGGTATTTGATTTTACTCCAATTTGTATGTACACAGTGGTCAGGAGGAAGTGGATCTGTAATTTTGAAATAAAAATATTTTCGTGGACTAAAAAGATTTAGTTAATGCATTGGAATGATATTTCTCGGTATTACTAAATGTATAAGTTGTCGTATGCAATAGTTGAGATGTTCCTCAACGTGAAGTGGATTACATAGATCAGACTTGTATAACACAGTATGCAGAGTTGTATGAAATTTTGAGGACTATGTAATTTTATTATGTAGAAATGAACCAAAGGAAGTGGTTACATTCTAAATTTCGTAGAAAAATGTATTTTTCCGTTTCCGTTTCCGTTTATTGGCCCAGCTGGACCAGGGAATGCGCTCATTCCTCCGATTCCCCTGTGTATGTATGCGCGTGTCTGATATTTTTCATCTTTCTGCAACACCGTCCAATCCTTTTAGTCCTCCCTTTCTCTCTCTCTCTTTTTCCCTTTGCAACTACATGGTCGTGGCAGGTACACTTGACGGAGGATCACGAGAAAGAATCACGAGAATCGATGTGCACATGCATACTCATGAAAGAACCGAATGTCTCTTCCGTCTTCTTTTGCAAGGATATTATTATACGTAGGCGTCAATTCGAATTTGGTAACGTAGCGCTTGTGAATGGTACTGGTAAGTATGAAAATGTGAAAGATTATTTTTGTCGCCATTTTGAGTAGTCATTGGAACAGATATTTTGAGAACATTTTATGGGAAAGGAAATTCGATATAATACTGGAATTAGTATAGAATAAACTATTTCGATTAGATTATGTATTTTAAGAGAGAAAGTTAGATAGAATTAGTATACGCCAAAATGCTGAACAATCTCCTACCAAGACTTACCAATAAATTCTTCGCAAAATTTGGCAAAATTACAAGCAATCTTTCATCAAATATGTCCACTGAAGTCACCGAAGGTATCGTCAAAATCGTAGCCAATAGAAAGAAAATAGGTATCGGGAGGAAATCCTCCGAGACGCAGAAATACAGCAAATCCTCTCTGGGCTCTGTCTAACTACTCTCGTCGATGGTGCGCACGGTGGACGTTATTAGAAGTAGCTCGGGCCGGAAGCACGTCCACCAAGCGACCTCTGACACGTTCGGCTGCATCAATTTGGCATGAAAGGGAAGCACGGTGAAGTAAAGGGTGAAATGAAGGGAGGAAGAGGAGCCAGCGGGCGTCGGCTGCACGGAGGGTTGGAAAGCTCTTTTTATACCGGTAACAATGTGCTCATTTTGGCCGACACCGCGTCCCTCGTAAATAAGCACACACTCGTTCAGGTGTTACGCTTCATCGACGTTCCATCCATTCTAAGAGAAGTTCCAAGTCGGTACGTTATCTGTCGGTGAACTACAGCCTAGATTGGGTCGAACTGTCGATCTATTTGGTATGGCGGACGATGTCACGAACATGAATACAGCGGTGGAAATGTGGAGACAGAGGAAAGGTGAAATTTTGGAAGAAAAGTTGGACGGTGAAGCGGTGATCCCTTTGGTCTCTGAGGAATTTAGTGAGAACCATGAGATCGCGGCACTGTGGAAATTGAGAGTTGTATCAAGATTGATAACGCATGTGGGCAGGTGAGGAATATGTCAGATAGGTTACCCTGAGTCACTATAGTATGCAAATGATGGACTTACTCCATTCTAGCTCTTTTAGAGTGCATGTTTGCTGAAGACGAGGAGTATTCATTTTGTAATCAAGGGTCTTGTTAATCTCTTGCTTACCAAATATATTTTCGCCTTTCTTCCGTGTACGTGGTAGAGTATATCTTCTCAACCTCTCTGTTTTCTCACATTCTCACTGCTGCGTTCCAAGCTTTACCTTCCTTGGTTCGTTTATATTCGAACTTCCAGCGAAGATTGTTACAAGTTTTCCAACTGTCTGGATACTGACGAAAATTAGAAAGTAGGTTACGTTTTACCAGACGTCCGAATGATAATTTGTCTGAGAATATGAGAAACGTATCTGTGAGTGGTGTACATTGCATGAAGGATGACAAGGATATAAAATTTATATTTTTGCTTAGGAATTTAAAACAGTGAACTGATTAAAATACATTGTTAGCATTAGAACAATCAGCCTGTAATGAGTACCTAAATAACGTATACATTATTGATTACAATTTACCATTTGGACTCGACGACTTTTTGGCAAAATAAGGTTAGGAGTTCAAAGATTTTCCGTTAAAACGCGGAGGATATTTTTCTGAGCAGGAATAAGAAATCGTATGGTAATTAACACATAGAGTTATTTGATTTCAATACCGCGAACCCCGTCACATTATTTGGAATTTGACATGTTTATGAATGTCGGGCTTCGAAATTTTATCAAATGGAGACTGAAGTGCGCCTCTCGAGCGCAAAGGGTTAAATCGGTATAATGAAATTAAAAGAGCATTCATAATTATGATCACGATCGAATAAAAATCGATATTAATACAGAGATAGGACAGCGGTAACATTTAATGGCAACAACAATATAAATATGTGAGGTTCACAATAAAGTCACGAATTATTTCTCGGCTTACTGCGACGCTCAAGTGAGTATTGCAATATTTTAACCCTGTTCGACTTCGACTCTTAACTTTACAACTCGATTAAACGAGAAATGGCATCGACTTCAATTAAAAATTAACATGACCATATATGATCATAGTAAGGGTCCGACGCGTTACCCACGTATTCCCCGATTAACCTGGACCTTGTATATTCGACCAGTGCTCTACTGGTAACCTTTGGAAAGCTACGTGCACATGTCGGAAAATGTGCGATACTACGTTAATTCTGACATAAGCAACTGCATACTCTCGGTAGTTGCGAAGATAGTGTTTCTAAAGCAAGTCATTTTGTCCCATTTGGTAGATTTATTGTTAATATGTGTTTTATTGTTCTTATCATTAGAGAATTATTTGTGGGGCCTGTAGAGAGTTCCAGCTAGTGTTTTTGATGAAATATATCAGGTAACTTATTTATAAATATACATTCATAGAAAAGATATATCTTGTCAGATTCAGCGAAGAATTAGGTAAAGTTTCATGTGGTATATTACGTAATTAGTTTAGGCACATGCATTGAAGGCAGGGTTTTCTTTGCCGCGATATATAGGGTTCGACAAGAATTAAGAATTATCATAAATTTGGTGTTAGCTGATTTTGAAAATACGCATCGAAGATATTCAGAGGATTATTAAAATCCGTTTAACACGTTCACTGTATATGTTTCTAATTCGGACAGCTCTACGAAGCACGTAGTGTAGCCACATATGTGTGGTAGCAACTGCGATGTATAATGCAGGATCACTTAAGCGCATGATGAATATTTGTGGCATTGAAAATGTACGCCGATTAACCTACATAGGTTGGATAGTGAAGGAGAGTGACGAAGTTATAGATAACATTTTCTAAAATATATACACGATTATTAATAAAGGAATGCTGTTATTATATCCGGTAAAAGTTAAAACCGAATACAAGATTCTAAATCCATAAACAGGAGATGGAACTGGAATTCGTAGATAGTAGTTGCTCATTTTAAAAAAGGGTATGATACGCGAACTCTAACCTTTGCAAGAATCGGCAATTCGAGTGGTTATTGTTTAATCCGGCCTACTGCAATTGTCCTAGACAGAGAGAAAGGGTCTAGAAAAGCATTCTTGTCCATTGAGACAAAGGAGAGGAATACTCAAATAAATTGCGGTCTGATTCGTCCCTCTGAGGTAATCGAAATTACGTCATTATCGTGCAACGCCATGAATTGCATTACTCACGACTCACGAAGATTAAGTATTATGGAAATCTGCTTAATGTAACCTACCTTGCCAGGCGTCGCGGAAACGCGGTTTTAACTCGTTCGTGACAAACCTCTCTTTGCTGCAAATACGGTATCGCGTAGACTGGGAGATCTAAAGGTATAGAGAATATTAGGTCTGTAATTAATATATGTCACTGCAAATTCAATACCATATATAATTAATGGAGGGCATAGTTCGAGTAATGTAATTAATAACATTAAGTTAATAATACTATTATTAATTTAAGACCTTGCTACACTGAAGCATAATAAGTTAAACAAGTACTATGGATCATAAATTTTCATTTCATTAACTATAATTTCCTTTTAAAATTCAAGTTGATATGTATATTCATAGTTTACTAGTAATATGCGATGAAATGCATACTATAGCAATCTCCGAATCCTGGCTACAGTAATGCATTGTAGTGTTGATGTCTTCTATATAAAAAAATATGTGTGAAACATATACCAAATTTAATCTCTTAACTTACATTTCATTAAAATAATTTCTGATCGCCTTATATTTTCGAAGCACAAAAAGAGCATTGAAAATTACCAATAGACAGCAAATGTCGTAAACTTTGTACGTAGCTCATAGCTTCCCAACGTTTTCCTAAAATTGCTCTTTGGAAAACGATATCATATACCAGGACACACAACGTGGATGTGACTACGCATCGAGACACCACATGCGCTCTAGTTGCGCAGCCCGCTGGCGACATCTCTTTCAAAGATATCTAATCTAACTTGGAGCAAAAGAAGCTAAAGTGAAGATTATGACACTTTATTATATTTTGTGTCTTACAAAAATCTTTTCGGATCGGTATACTAATACTTATACTCTACTGGCGCAACGCTAAGATACTACACTTCAACAGGCTCTAATATTTCTCAGTTTCCAAAAATTTGGGAATAAAATATGAAGAACTCGAGCAAAGAAAAGGTACGTTATAATCGCGACGCGCCTGAACATGATCGCGATTATTCAAAAGAACGAGTAGCATACGAAACGTACCCCTGTGTACAAGACAACTCCAGGCTCAGCATCACGATTGGGCCTAGCTCTCCTCAGCCATTGCCGATATTGCCATGACTTAGACGTGAACCAAGGTCGACTCCGAATCTGTGAAACCCCCAAGGCGGCAACGAAGGTCAAACGAGGCCTTGCAAACCAGACAGACATTACGTGTCCATGTCCCAATAGGTAGAACTTAATTATCCCAGGTGATCGGACCGTAGACACATGCCGGACCAACTGCAGCCCTATACCCTAGCTGCGTACGACCATGACTGCTGGAACTTCGCATTGTCTTAGGAAGAGACAGTGACCCGAGGGACATCCTGGTACCCGATGCATGACAAGATTGACGGTGGCTTGAATGAGTGTCGGAGACGAGTCGTGACGATGACATACGAAGCATGGATTATTGTGAACATGGGAGTACATCGCTTATGCCAGTCGGTACACAAGAGCGATTGCAATTATTGCGAGAATAAATATGTTGTATTTGGTAAACGTGAGGGATAAGGGAGAAAGAATATGGAATTAATGTTTTCGCACCAAGTTAGGTAGCTTACCTTTATGCAGACAACCTGCACCTGAGTCTTAGCCTAGTAATCTACCTTAAAAATATTTATAACTACTTAGATCTACAAGCAAGCATTCATCGTCGTCAAACAGTGTCTTCTATCTTGTAACTAGTTGTGCCTAAACTCACGCATCCCTCGTCGTCCAACGATGTCTTGCGGATTCAATCTTCAGGAACCGGAAATCTGACAGGAGAATATATTAATTATATATAAACCCAATAAACCCAAAAGAAAACGAATTAGTTAGAGGAAAGGAAATAGAAGCGAGACGAATAGAAACCGTATAGGTTGACCAAATGGAAGGAACAATTCATCGATGAGACAGAAAGAGCAGATCGATGAAATAACAACGAATACGAGACAATAAACCAACGGTGAAAGAATTCGGAAACACAAATAAGTAGATTCTGAAAGGAAACAATGATGGGGTTGATGTATAGGTGGAGTGGACAATGGCTATCGACTAGCCTGAAAATCTAGACAATGACCATAATCCTTGTCCACCTCATAACCACCCACCCCAGTGCCACCTCCAGCCATTACTCCGACCCCCTCTTCGACCTCTTAGAAGTTACTACCATAAACGGCAAAACGACAAATGATCTCGAGTTCAATCCAGCGAATTTAGATAGTAAAGCTATAAAGGAAATATGTAGATTAGTCCTGGAAAAGAACTGACCAGAAAGGGGAACGGTGAGACATATTAAAGACAATAACGAAATATTTGAACCGAAACGAGAGAATGAAACCGAAAAAAAATTCTATTAAAATTTATTTATCAAAGCCAGCTTGTCGAAATTTGACCCTCCGGAAGGTCACCGAGGTCCCACTTGTGAAGTCCAGGAAGTGCCTGGTACAGACCCCGAAGTGCCCCGTCCGAGCCCCACCCGGCAAAAACCTGAGCAGTCGCGGGGTGCCTCTTGTATATGACCCGCAATCGGTTTCCGAAATTGGCCGAGAATTTTCGAATTCTGTCGATTTCGATAATAACTTTTCCTCTATAATAGTCGATATTTTCTTACCTTCTTCTAATTCTATTGTAAACGAATGATTCGGGTAATTTGTTATTAGCAATATCAATTAGATGTTAACAATAAATTCAATAATTTATACAAAATTAGTAACACAATTTACAGGACTTCTAAATTAAGAAGTTCTCTTGTACACGCCGTTACGTTGAGTCAACCGTATTACTCTTTATATATTTGTTTTTCGAGTTAGGGATATATATTTTACCGTCCTATCGATATTGATCATCATCCTAATATTGCTTCTGGGTTGTTTCTTCTTCAGAGGAATGTACAGAATTCCATATTGTGAAGGAAATTCGTATCATATAATAAACTTTTTAAAGAATCACAGAGTATTCGTATGAAGTATGATTGGAGAGTTATTTCTAAACTCTGATAACTTGCCACAATTTGTCAGAAGCAAAAATAACTTTAATTAGAGACATCGATTAACGAGCGATACTCTCATCTAACTTCTAAGACAAGAGTGACCCTTCTAACGTACTTACTGCTTATCCTTGGATAAACGCACTTTTTTTTAAATGTGAGGATGCTATAACTTAGATTACGCAGTCGTCTTTGATAGAGTAAACTCTGAAAGAATTACCAAATGGTTACTACAGATTTATGAAGAAGTTAAAATTTATTAGACAATGTTATCTAAAGCTATCCATTCCCTTGTAAAATGCATTTAATCAGTGATACGAGAAATTTGTAATTAAATCTTGTAAGTTATGATCATGCTGTTCATTTTTACCACAAATTCATGGTCTGAGCAATTTGTTATTAAAAGTAAACTGAATAATTCACATATTCTTTGACCGCAAAGTTAATTGGATGCTTAATAATTAAGTAGCTAATGCTATTTTCCTATAGTTAGTCTATAATGTTGGAAGTTCAGGACGCTTATCTTTTTAAAATTTTCATAGTTATTCTAATTTGGAATTTATGAAATATTCAAAGGCAAGAACTTTCGGTTACGATACCACGTTTATCTTTCTTATCTTTAAAATGTATCTAGAACCACCTATCAAGGTTACGTATTAATTATCCATTCTGTTCATAGTCCGCTCCCTATCTTATTCGATTAATATTAATTACCTTATTTACACTCTCAATATATATTTAAATATACGTTTGCATATACTTAAGCAGAGCCAAATGTCCAACTATCATCTTCCTGTTTCGCTTCAATATTACACCACGAAGATTTCCAATTTAACAAAGCCTCTCATCGTAGACACCACCCATACCACCTAATACTCGTCCTTCTGTGTTCTCCATTAAAAGATCTCGCCTCTCCTCATTTTCTCAAGAATTTTGCCCAAAAATTTCTCATCAATTTCTCTCAGAGATGCCCTTCCATTATACATTGTTATATACATTCTCAGATGATGCTCCATCGTTTATCCAGTTCTTAATTCGTAATTTGTCCTCGTAATTTAACTCGCCTACCATCTACTTACCCAATCACGTCGAAATAATTCACGAGAAATAGGATCGATTCTTGTTGTACAGGCATAATCGGGACAGTATCGCGGTACGTTCTAGCCGCAATGAAATCAGGAAACGCGAAGGAGAAACGTACCGTTGGTGGTCAAACGTGCGAGTCAGATAAGCAATATCTTGTCTCAGTTAGAGCAAAACTACTTCGAACGCAGTTGCTCATACGCTTTCACGGGCTTGTCAGAAACACGCATGCTGGAATCCTGGCCTTAAGCCTGGATTCGGACCTGTACGTCGAGCCTCGTGCGTTGAAAATGTTTTGGACTTTGATAAGTACAATACGAGTCAAGTGGGTCTCTAAATCTCAGCACTCTACTGGCGTCGCTATAAAGAGATTAATAATCCGCAGTTCGTTACTTGGTTTTCTTCCTTTCGGGGGTATAAGACGATGGAGCATCTATTTATAGTTTCATTTCCTTTCTCAAACAAAATTTTCAGCCTCGTATAGCGTTTCGCTAAGATATGAGCACATAATGGTGAATCTTAGAAGAATTTTCATTGTGCAAAGGATTGATAAAATTGGATTTGACTATGGAATCAATGAAGAAGGTGGCCCACTTTTAGAAAATGTGCGAATATGAAGCCGTATATACTACGAATAGCAAACTATTTTAGAATTTCAAGTGAAATTAGGATAAGCAGGTACTATGGGATGAAGTGTCATGCGAAAGTGATTGGAGTGCTTTCGATAATTAAGAAGCTTATATATTGGAGAATCAAATAAAACGAATCTTAGTATGTGTAAAGGTATAATTTTAAAAATGCGGGTATAATTAGAGTAAATATGCACTATAATATTAAAGTAAGTCACAGAAACAGTATATCATTATTGAAATTCACAAGTCGGAGAAATCTCGATTCAAAAATATTAGTGAAAATGGGGGTACAATTAATCTGTATATTTTACATTTGTTTACATAGATCCTATTATTTCATCACTCATACAAAATCTTATCTATATTTTTAAATTATGGTATTTACTCGCTTTCTAAAATTTTCCTACCATTTTCCCTTCCTTACATAATATTTACATAATACTATAAATATTTTTAATGCTCCATTGTTACCTGAAATTATTCTTTAGAACTTACACTCACAAAAAATTTGTCAAACCTTTACACACGGCTTGTAGCTCTAAACCAACGTCGTTGATCTGCAGTTTGTTATTAGTTTTTATCTTCAGTAACCAGTTAAAATGAATATACCGAGGAAGACAGCACTTCAAGGGAACTCGCAAATATTTTTAATTTTCTTTTCGAAACCAATTTTTTTTTTAAATATCTTTCGTTGCAGACATCTGATTGGACTGTCTATAGATCTAAGAAACGAAAATGTTTTTGAAGTACAAAGGGTTCATTGTTATTGCGATTACTGTAACTGACAAGGTTCACCTCTGTCTTATTACCGGATTTACAACAAAATTTTTCGCATTATCGTCCTGAGTCTAATTCTGCAGTCACTATGTATCTGTCCAAGTATCGTCGCACAATAAATTGGATTTAATTGATTCGCCGACAGAATCCTCTACGGAGATTTATGATTCAGTTACAGTAAGTGAAAGGCAATAAGGCATGTCGAGATTTCGATCTTCCAGCGACGCACTGTACCGAGGAAACGATACAACTCCAACTTCGCCACAGTTGGGCGAAGGATGGTAAACGAATGTGCATCGTGGGGTATCATCGAGGTGATATCTGATCGCTGTGGTCAACTTCACGTGAACAGATGAAAAGAGAATGTAGAATAAAATGTAAAATAAAATGTGCTTTTTATCCCTTTCTTCGTTTTCGAATGTCGGATGCTTGAATGGTCGTGGATTCGAAGACCAGTTCTTATACACTCTGTGAAATTTCGATTGTGTTTCCGTTTTACAGTTATTCGGCAGTTAACCATTGAGTATGAATGCTTCCTATTTTGGAATTGTTTGCCATACTAATAAATTGATAGCAATGGTTCGGACTTTTCTATCGATGTAACTGTGGCTCGCGGTATTCATTTTTGTTATATATTCTCGGTTATGTATGCTTCAGCAGTGGATTCGAAACGTAAAACTGATATGCAAAAATTTGTGCGAGTGTCTGTTGTTTAATTTTGGTGCTTCCGAGCTGCAACGTACGTTTGAATAAAGTATACATACTATATGAAGAAATTTAATAAGAATAAGTAAGTATATATAATGCATCTCTTACCTTAATATAAATATCGAGAACAATTTTGTGGCAAAAAGAGTATTTTTTAAATAATTATGAAAACGAAAACCAGGAATTTGTTACAGTATCGGGTTTGGTAGTTCTGACGTTAAGCTTTATTTATAAGGTACGTCGTTAGGATATAAAATTGATATAAAGGAAATTATATAAATGTATGATAAGCTTTGTATTGAGGTATAGACGACTTCGTATTTCGATAATCTTTATTTTAGCATTACTTGGTAATGTGAATATTTCCTAGGGATCTGTTAGGATCAAAAATTAGAGGCTTTAAAGAACAGCTGGCATATCTGTGACATCTTTATAGAAACCATGGATGTTACAATTTCAGTTTAAATACCCATTATTCGATTCTTCCGTTTCGTATTTTTAGTACTTTCTGTCGGCAACATCTTATTAGACTATGCGCTTTTGGTGATTCAATAGATATGAAGATATCACGATAAAGGAAATGTCAAGAAACATCCATTCACCTTGATTTTCTGAATTTGATACCCCTTACTAATTGACAGAAAATATTCTAAAATCTTCATATAATATAATTTTTATTCTAATATCCTAATACCTCATTATAGTCCTAAACTGTAAGAGATAATACTAAAAAGGAATAAAAATAGAATCAACTTATAGATTCAAAGATGCTAGTTTGTTAATTAATAGAATTGTGAATTTTATGAAATTGCTTTTAACTTATAAATACTTGCGCATTTGATAAGGCGAAAACGCATTTAGTATTCCTAATTTAAATGTAAAAGCATAAAATTAATATGCAATATATTAAATTTAATGTCTGCTTTCCTGCGAAAAATGGCATATAATACATTCCCACTCACTTTATTGATAATGAAAATAACATTTTTTAAACGTGAATAGTATCCGGTATGATATGCTTTCAACAGATTTGAAATCTTCCTTTTTCAGAGCATGTGATATTTGATAGAATTGCAACAGTGGTATTGTAACAAGCTTATCTGCAATATGTAGATTCCCTGATTATTGTAGTTCATTATAGTCAATTTTAGTCCTTGGGTACCTAATAGATAAATCAGTACATCGGTACATTATTTGCAGTCGATTAAATGTAATTCTTGGAGTTGTTGGTGAATACTTATAAAGATGTAAAGCAGAGACTGGTGTTATAAGAATGGCAAAATTAACTTAAGTTAAAGGTAATAAAAACGTTTAATCAAATAAGTATCTGAATTCTTGTTCCCCTGGCATTAATAGTATGGAACGAGAATTTCCAAATGGAATACGTTTTCATTGAATTAATCAATAATACGTATAATAATAACAGATGATAATAAAATTTTACTGCAAAGAATAAGAATCTTTCAATCTTAATTAGCAAACAATTTCATTAAAAATTTCTTATGAAATAAGAAACTGGAGAAATAGGAATAATAAGGAACAGAATAAGATATTAATTTTCAAAATGAAATTCTGATATACTTTCTGCAATATCAGTTAAGCCTTAGCGTAATATTTGTTGAGATAATTAATTGTGATTCTGTTGAAAGGATTCTGAAGTGAGTGAAAAATGATACCTCTTCCAAAAAGGGAAGGTGACTTTTTAATATTCGACCTAGCTGCTAATAATGTCTTGCTTCGAGTCTTTTGTTTTAATATAACCTAATTGTATACTCTGGTGATTAATCTTGGCTGTGGTACTTATGGGCGTAGCTAACTAAAAGCCTTTGGAGAAAATGCACATTTTCACTGGAAAATTGTCCCTATTTTTAATTTTCAAATATAATCACCAAACCTGCGTTCAATATCATATTACCTTAAATACCCCTCTCTGAACCTTTTTATTAATTCTATGCATCATGTGTCAATATAATATTAATCAGAAGAATAATTAATTCAGTATTCGATGGTATAATTAAGTTAGAGCAAGCACATACATCATTTTTGGAAATAATTTAATTTTCCTTTCAACTTTCTTTCTAAATTTCATCGCTACATATATAAAACTGAAATATGAAATAAAATAGGTTATGACCTTAAAATAACAGGCACATTAATATTACAATATAAACAATAATTTAGTAGGATCCGTTTATATTTATTCGCTCTAATTATACATATTCCTTTTCCTTTTCTATTTCGCAGATACTCATGGTAATTTCTTATTACAAGATCACCAAGTGACCAGATTTCCAACTTTAATTTCCCAAATAACTACTTCAATATCATATTTGTCAACGATAAACTTCCCCCTATAAATTCAACTAACAGTGATCGCAGCCGAGGTCCTGCATAATGATCACTATACTTCTACCGTTATGCACTGTGTGGTAGAAGAAGGATGAAGAACTTTCAGGGGAAGTAGAATATGAGTCGCTTTTCTTTATCTGTTTCATTAAAACAATTACGAAAAAAATACCTTTAATATTACTTATTCTTCAACTTGCTTCCATTCACCTTCGTTAATTTATTATTCGCCACACGGATCCATTTCTCTATCGCTTCACGCGTAATTCTTCAGATTTCTAATATCCTAGCTCACCTCATAACAGAACGAATATGATGACACTCGAAGAACCTGTAACTCATGTTCCGGTATAAAACGTTGCCAAAAATCAGCGTGTTAAAATTCCATTTTAATGCTCACGCTTTTGTTTCGCCTCTTCCATATCAGATTAGTACACGTTTCAAAGTTTTCAACCTATACTTCTTGAATAAGGTTTGAATACGGGATTAAATTGCTAATATTACAAACGTGCGCGTTAACGAATATCAATTATATAGAGTTTAATTTTTCCTGGACAGATAGCAGTGCCTTAAATCCTAAATAAGTTAAGAAAATAAATTTCAATAAAATATAGACAATTAAGTTAGTCTTAAATGCATAAGCTATTTAAGGGAACAAATCGTGAATCGAATAAGGGAAATTTACGACGTAAATGAAGGGAAATATATCGATAGGAGAATATGTGTTATTGGTGTACCATATATGTCAGGCATAGTGAATCCGGTGAGTAATAAGCGATACGCAGAGGTAATTTAAAAAGAGAAATTTATAATGCGAAATACACTCTGATTTTTCACGCCAGCTTCCTCGGTGTGAAGTGTCCTCCAGGAACCTCCGAAAACCATCAATGAATCATGACTTGGCAAACACTTCGCGCAAAGAGAACATGCACTGAATTCCAGCAATTACTTAACTCCGCACATTCGCGCGATTCCGTTTCCTTTTTATCCACTCCTTGTGCAATGTCGAGGCGGAAAATCCTTTCGAATGAACAGATAAAAGTTTCTTAATATAAAATAAAGTCATTACTATTTTATTTTAGAAGTTTGTTTTTAAAAGGCGTATCGATTGAGGAATAGTACCTTGTATTGATGCACCGTTACAGGAACTGCTGGTTCTTTTCTGAAGTATAGAAGTCCCAACATCAATCTGGAAGTAATTGGGCTTCCTTTTCACAAGAAAAAAATAGTAATTTCAGAATAGTTTATAATTAATTTTTGGAAAATTGTGGGAAGGGAAGGATAGTATATTGTTGTGTAGAACAGATGCAGATATTTCGAAAAATTTCACATTAATTACACACGATTCACGCAAATCTTTTAAGCAAGAAATAGACAAGGATTATGCAATTATAATGAATAGTCTTTATACGGTAAGAAACTGAACTACGAATTAGAAAGGTATCTTCAAAGTAGAAGTTAGAAATAACCATGAATATTATTTAACGACGAAATTGTTCAAAGATTGAGATATAAATGAACTAAAATATTCAATCTTTTCCCACAAAGGAATTGTCTTCGTTAGGAATGGTTCGATATCATTCGTAGCAACATTCTCTATCGTTAATGTTGAACAATGACGAATTTCATATCAGTCCTTTAGAACGGAAATTTCGATATTAAGCAGATTAATTAAAATTTCTTCTCCTCCACCCAGTAATCCATTTCTACTTTTCAATTATAAATTTGTCGATGACCTTCGTTTCTCTTTTTTCCCCATAAAAGGGCAGTATTCCTTATCCGTAACGTTGAATAATTGCGAATTATGAATCTGTCATATATAGGATAGTGTAGGACACTATTTCAGGAAGAAATCACTAATTGGCGATTGCCAACAAAAGCAGCTTATGAACCGATGAAGATTTTGTAGAAGCAAATGGAAAAGTTATTTTGGGTAATTAAGTTCCGTGATACCTATGGGACGGTAAAACATAGATTAGGAAAGGCATAAAAGCAAGGTCCATGACGACAAAGACAGAGTCCTTAGAAATCAATTGCGCCCGGCACAAGCGTGAGTCGCTTGGTGTTCAAAAGACAGTTAAATTAAATTACGTCATTTTGTGTTTTCGTTTCGCTATCTTGGTGTTCTTTTCCTAAGCTGAAATAGTCTGATGAGGATTGTGTTTGTATTACCCTGTTATTGTTGTTTTATCAATTTTTAGTGCCTCGACATTGGTTTTCGCCGCCATAAAGTAGCAATTTCATAATTTAGAAAATTAATTCCAAATTTTGGAAAAATGGCCAGAGTGAAAATACTGGAAGATTGATTATATTACAGTATTAGAAGAAAAATCGGGGTATTAAATAATAAGAAATTTTTAATTAAAGGTTTGTGAATAGACATTTAATCCATTGTAGGTTTAGCATTAAATGGTAATATCTTTCATTCGTGTAGATATAAGGAATGGGTGTAAATAAATTTTTCTTTTACTTATGATTAGGTAGAAGTAAGCGAGAATGTAGAATATCGTGTGAGATATAAAGGGAAATGGAAATGTTAAATCTCATATCAAAGAATCTCTAAACTGTACTTCTTATAGGTATCGATAAGGTTTGGAAAAAGTATGATAGATTATAAATAATTCATTTTTTATCTCCATATTGAACTTTTTTGTTATAACTCCTATTGTAGTAAAGGTTTAATTAAAGTACATTTAATATGGTCATTGCTTCCTTTAGACATTCGTTATGTAAATAATACTATATTATTATAGGGATTGTGAATCCTCCCATTTTTCTTTTAATTTTCTTATAAAACAGTATAACCTTTTAAGCTTTTATACAAGTATGACATTTGAAAAGAAGTAAAGGACATTTAGAGGCTAGAAAAATGTAGTTTACTGTATTTTATCGTAATTCTACGTAAAACTGCACCTAAATATGGCATACATGAACAATACTGATACGCCGTACTGTCGGAACATAACTCAAAATTATCAAGTCCAGAAGCAATTACTGGAACTGGTCGTACCAATTATTTACGTACACGATAAAATTATGCTTCTCCAATTGTAGCAGTTAATAGTAACTATAACAATAATACTTCCCGAGAAACTGCCACTAAATGCTATATAATTAAGACGATGAATTTTTAAAACCGACTAAACAAAATGGGCATGTATATTCTAGAGAATAAGCGTTGCAGCAGAAAGCTCTAATAACTGGTTTCGCCAAGCCATTTGCAGCATCGGTTTGCAGCAACCGATCGTATTCCAGTCACTCATATTTCTTGAAATCGCACGTCTTTTCGCTCGTTTATCGCGCAATGGAAAGAATTAATAATACTCACGCCATTTCTTGTGAAAATTGATGGATGGAGGCGTCGGATTGGGCTATGTTTAAAGGCAAACTCCGCTATGTCATGGAGTGGAATACGCGCGCCAGAAACCATGCCGCTCGCATGCATGCAAAAGGTAGTCGGGCCAAATAATTAGAATCACCACTCTTATGGAGCACCGTGACCTACTGCCAGTCGCCGATTCGCGTCGTATATATTAGGCTCGCTATCTGCAATCGGAAAATACCGGTTGGCTTGCGTTCGCTATGCGTCCTACCGTGACGACATTACTATGTTCCGGCGTCGTAAACACGGTATTTTCATCGAATGCATTTTCATAGAGATAACTGAATATCTAGCAACTCGTTTCTCCGTGCAATGACTTTTCATTGCATGCAACCAAGAGCTGAAGTGGATCTACGATACCTTCATCTTTAAGCAGTTGTGACTTTGCGAGGGGAGATCGTAGAATAACATTTGTGTGCTCTATATAAAGGGTAAAGCCGTACTCTTGCGTCCTTCGGTCGAATTTTCACTTGAATATTTTTATGGTGGAAAGCGGAGACGGGCTTTCGGTTAAAAGATTGGAGAAATCTTAAGAATCCTGTTTCTTTTAGAAATTTATTCCTGGGCTCCAAATTGGGGAAACTTAGGCCACCGCGGAAACCCAATGAAATTTAATATACGACTTTTGACTGCCAGGTAATATCTTCGGAATAAATTATTCAATTGAACTCCGATCCAATTTGATATTACTCTATAAACCGGATGAAATTTCACTTTTTTTCATTCAGTATGACTTTTGCGTGTTAATGGAATTTGATCCTGTGTATATTCTATCATATAAGTTTTTTTAATAAGTAGGATGTCGCTGGTATACCCTTCATTCAGTTTGAAATTACTTGGAAACGAAAAATTGTCCATTAACTTTCATGGTGTGACTTTAGTGATTTTAAACAACGTAATTTCAACGTAATGTAAAAAGAAACATTTTTTTATTGAAACTACCATTGCTCCAATTTTTACAAATTTTCAGCAAGTTTCTGTTTTCTACAGTAAAGCACTCTAAATAAGAATTCAATCTAGGGATGTGAAAGTAAGACTCACGAAAGTATGCAATCGATATACATAGTTGAGTATGGGGTTAAACGATTACACGACGATAACGGGTCAACATCGTCGTGAGTTTCACATACTAAATCCCATATATATTAATTGCATTCGCATTGGAATGAAATTACATGGAGCACATTTTTGCACGCGCAAAATTTGAATAAGTACTAAAAATTGACAGAATTTTTTTTTGAATAAATTATTATGTAAGTTGCAAAAAAAATTCAATAACACCAGTATGTCCAATTCCTCGTAAATAAATCATGGTGTAAGGAGCTAAAAGAGTACTGTAATAATTAACATTAATTCGTACATTAAACCTGACAAAGTTCATACCCGAAACCATTTCCAAACTTTTACTGGAAATAACCCACTGAATCGATCTTTGCTTTGGACACGTGATTGCGTGATACTGCGTTCAATATACGTTAAATTAATTTTTCTATATTTTTTCAATTTGTCCTTTCCTTTTCATATTTGTGGGTCAATTAACCTGTCGCACGTTTGGCTTTAAATATCAAATGACGATGCATGGAATATCGGAATAAAATAGTTCCACTCGTTAATTAGTACCCGATATCTCGTACAACGTTATAAGGAATTACGTCGCATTTTCAACTGGAAATCGAATCGCCATTCTTCCGCAACAATTGAACCGCCGAGGGCAAAGGGTTGACTCTGCACTTGGTCGAAGAAATTCGTTCCACGGTCTAATTCCCATTCCTCCGCGACTCGTTGCCAGAATGGATGCTTACTGGCGCGTAGCGGGAGTAACGGGAGTAAGCAACGCGAGTTTCCGTCCTTCCTGACTACAATGGATAATACTGCCTGTGTGATGCGGCCAGCATTTCAAAATTCTCCTGTCAGACGTGCGCGTGAACGAAGATACTCGGCTTCGCGGATATGATTCCAATGCATTTGGTATTCGTTCGAGACGAAAAACCAAGAAACTGAACAGATACTTCGACGCGCAGGTATACGAGAACTGGCTACAAATTCGATATCGGAGAACCGCCGGTATGATCTTCCTGGCGTTGATTCCACCTGCGACCTCTCTCTTGATATTCTTGGAAGTTTTCTTCAATCTTTTCCTTCCCATCCAACAGGGCTACTTGTTATGGGAAGGATCGGTTATACGCATTCCTTGGATTTATTGTTGGATTCGTGGTTCTCGGTAATTTTGCCATATGCATTGTAGTGTTATGCAATTCGTTATTCTAATAGATTTTGGCAGGTGGATTCAATTTTTTGATTAAATTGTTATTCTAATTATTATTTTTAATAGAGTGTTTTAATTATACCGAGTAAATAATTTGAAATTATGGTTAACTAGATTGTTTAAAATGGTTTGTTAGGCGGCAGGAATTATTGCTGAATATCGTCGAATTTATTAATGTCTAGTTTATTTATTTGTGGCTTTATCTATATGAGATAAACCCATCAGAAAGATTAAAAGAAAATTATTGCAGTGAGGTACAAAGCAAACGGTAGCAGAGAAAAATTAGAGTAAAACAAGGAAATAAAGATAAAAATAAAAATATAAAATTTACAAGGAGAAGTGATGTGTATAAGTATAGGGAAAAGGAATTTTCTGCACAGAGGTGCGATATAGCCGCTGTTTTATAGAGTGAAGGGATTGTCGGAATAAATATAGGGTAGAATAAATGTTGTTAACCATTCTATTAATATCTGAGTGGTATGCAAAAGCGGTTTTATGTTTTTGTATATGAAGAAAGTAGTATCTTCTTGAATAAAATGTTGGAACATTGATTCAGAATTTTTCCAATATATCAGTACAATTGACAAGGCTATTGAGCACTTTATGAACAAAAAGAGCATAAGAGATTCCTCTCCGTCTTTCTAACGTTGTTAAATTGAGATATGAGGTTATGAATTCATAGTTAGTACACGAAAGTAGCTTGAGCTGTACAATATGTCGTGAAGCTAAACGTAAGAACAGTTATCGTACTTTTCCTAAAGAGCTAGTTTGCAGTTTAAAGTAAGGTGCTCAGATTCTTATAATGCTTTTTCAGATATTTCGGATTACAATTTATTTTGTTGCTTTGATTTATGTTCGTAATTAATTTTGATTGACTTGTGTATTGGCATTCAATGTTTTGTTACACTGAATTAGCTAGCCTAGTTGTATTCGATTCATTTTTTGAAACAGTGTTATGCTTTCATTTGGAGCATAACTATTATTTCTCTACGGATTTTAATTTACTGAATAAATTTTTCAATCTTCGGTCGGGGTTGTTAATAATTACGAGATTTTAAGAAGTTCTACAATTTCAGGGACCTAGTGATGACGTTGGGATGAATATTTTATGGCAAGCAAGCTTAGAATTTCAAAGTTCTCCAAAGTTATCTTATTTTCACACCCCTCTAGAATATATAAATTTTAAAATGCAACTATATGCATTATGTCATTGTAATATAGTTTAATCTCGATAGATATCTATTCATATTATATCCAAAGTATGTTCATAAATACAAAAACATTTAAAACTACGTAAAAATTAATTTCCAAAATATCCATAGAATTCAAATTTTAATTCTGACCCATTTCATGATGAACGTCCGTTTATTTTTCTCCGTATTTAAACGAGCATTTAATTTTTCTTCAATTAGTTACTTTCCACTAGCGTTATCATGATCGAAAATAGATTTTCCGATACAAAGGACGATTCTCCATTCGAATTTCATCGAGAAACGGCAATTATGATATGTGATATTGATGGCAGATACCTCGTTCAGTTCAATACGTATTCCGGTTATTTCGAGTTTACTCCGTTTGCTTCAAATTATCATAATTGAGTTGTATTTCCCAGTCCATTATGAAAATTATTGAACATTGATGAAGAACGGTAAACCTTTGTAAGAGGAAAATATGAATGCCTCGCAAAAAAACGTTCCGCATTTCATTACCCTCGCTTGGATACAAATGACGAGTGTGCAGGTTGTCCGAATTGAATGAAATTGTGTGCATTATCTGCCTAAAAATCGTCGGGCATTTCCAAGCAGAAATTCGATTTAAACCATTTGGAACTGAAATTTTAATTGGTATGCTTGGAAATAAAATAAGTGTGTCCCACGAAATGAATAGTATCGTTGAATGGAGTTGGAGTGAAATTTAATTACAGTTTATTAAAAAAAATGTTACTAGACAGCTAACAATAATAGTCGCTAAAACCTTTAAAGCTAATAATTAAAACAACAAATGAAGGTGAAAGATGTTTCATCTGGTGCTCATATAAACTAATCAAAACTGTAATGAAATGCATTTCGGGAAGGAAATGTATGGTTCTGTTTTTACATGTGCATACTTGGAATAAATTATAATTATTTCCGAAAATTAGTCGTAATATGTGGAATAACGTGAAGTAACGTACAGTTTATTGAGATGTGATTTAAACGGTGAGGACTATGACAAAATAAAAGAAGCTGACTTTATAATGAATATTCCCAAACGGAACAATATAGAAACATTAGCAATGGCAAAGAATATGCGCACGCAGAATGTAGCAAACGAAAAATTACTGTCGCAAACGAAACACAGAGTGAGTGAAAATCAGCGAGTAATTTACATAGTGAATTACATACTGATACGATATATGTATCATACGATACATACTGAAATCGAGAAGAGTGATCTCGTGTTAATTGCAATGTCAGCATGCTTTTCTAACTCAAGTGACGACTGTATGCTAATAACTGAAATAGAAGTAACTTCACGTGAAATATCTAAATGGAATGCCCGTGACTTTCTGTTTTCATTCCACCATAAATGGCACCAACCGGAGTCCATAGGTACATACATAACGAGTTTCGAGTTGCTTTGTGTTCATCGCGAAAAAATTTCCTAGCGCAAATGATCAATAGCCATAAACGTGACACTCAAGGCAACAGCGTTCCGGATGAACCATCATTGGAGGGCGAAGAGCAAGGCTCGCCAGACGAGAAAAGCGTGATGAGTGCGCGAGCGTGTCCAAGCTTCTTCCCTCGCCACTATGTCTCCCTCATATGTTTGGTCAGGTCGAAAGCTGTGCATTCAGAAACAGAACGAGTCATCGCGGGCTTTACATGTTGCTTTGGTGTTGCAATAGCAGATGCACTGGTCTCGCGACCTTGTTATAATATGGTTGCAATAAGTACTTTATTTGATCACTCTCATGCTATAGGTTCTTATACTTTTGGAGTACAAGTCCTTTATTGGATCGCTCTTGTGCTATAGATTCTAATATAAAATGTGTACGGTACAGTTAACGTGGCGCGCTATACCTATATATAAACATTGGCGGACGACACAACTGCAATCAGACTGCGCATAAATTGCATGAAGTGTGTGATGTTAATAAAATAAAGCTATTCGGTCCAGTTCTGAAGATTTAATGAAACATTGTAGGAAAAGATCGAAGGTCTTCTAAACATTCGCTGAAACTGCAATCCAGCTGAGCGTAAATTGCATGAAGTGTGCGATATTACTAAAATGAGGCTATTCGGTGCAGTTCTGAAGCAGTAGTAAAACTTTGCAGCAAAAAATCAAAGCTCTTCTAAATATTCGCGGAAACTCCAATCAAACTGCGCTGAAATTACATGAAATGTGTGAAATTACTAAAATTAGGCTATTCGTGCAGCTCTGAAACATTAGTAAAACTTTGCAGCAAAATATCGAAAGTTCTCTTAACATTCGCCGAAACTGTAATCAGTCTGAGCTGAAATATCATGGATTGTGTGATATCACTAAAACAAAGCATTTCTGTGCAGTCATGCAACAGTAGCAAATCTTTTCCCCAAAAATCGCAAATTTTCGAAAATCTGTCGGATATAGTTCTGTGCAGATGGCTGTACCCAGTAGTGTATTGACATTTGTCAATGACCCTGGGGACAATTACTCTGTCCATTGAAAATTCTAGAGTTGCTGAATAACTCAGGTGACCAGTGAGTTAATAAAGCCACTTGCTGTAGTACTGCGTAGATTGCTATTCTCTGTAATGTATTGTCATTTGGCAGTATCTGTAGCAGTAATTGATCTATCCATTTATAATTCTATAATTTCTGCACAGATATGATGACCAGCGAATAGATATATCCAATGGCTATAGTAGCGTGTTGATGGTAACACTCAATAGTGTACTGTTGCTTGTTAATATTCCCAGATATAATTGATTTATCTCTTGATCATTCAGTAACTGCTGAAGAACTCAGATAATAAGCGAATTCTATAGTCCAATGGAAATAGCACCCTGTTGCCGGCTGCGCTGAGTACTGCATTGTCAATTGTCTATGTCTGAAGTGATAATTTATCTATCCACTCATCATACCAGAATTGCTATAGAATATAAATCAACAGTAAACAGATTATTCCGAAGCATATAGTCATGCGTTGATGTATGTACAGTGTACCGAATTGCCAACTATAAATTTCTCTAGGGATAATAGATCTATGAATTAATAATTCCCGAATTGCTATAGAAATAACGTGATCACTGAATAGACTAATCCAATGGCTATGGTACTGTGATGGCGGCTGTACTCAGCACTGTATTACCAGTTGTAAATATTTGAAGCCATAACTGATCTATCCATTGATCAATCTAGAATTACTGTATAATTCAGATGAACGGGGATTATGTTAATACGACGGCTATAAGAATGTGCAGATTGCACAGCACTGTACTGCACTGAAGTACACAGGCTATAGAATTATGCAGAGGTCTTTAATCAGTACTGTATTGTCAACTGTAAATTTCTCCAGCAACAACTTATTTAGAATTTGACGATTCTTGTCTTGACATAGAATTTAAATAATCTGTAAACAGATTAATCGACGGCTACTGTGCTCTGTTGGTGGGTATACTAGGTACCGTACCGCCAATTGTAAATATTTCTAGCCTTAACTTCTCTATACATTGATACTTCTAGAATTGCTGTGGAAATTTAATCATCAGTGAACAAATTAGTCCAACGGCTGCAGTTCGCTGATGATGGCTCCACCCAGTACCGTTTTGTCAATTGTCAACATCTAGAGAGATAATGTATCTGTCTTTCGTCATTCCAGAGCTGCTATATAACTTAAATCGTCAGTGTCCAGATTAATCAAACCGCCAGAATGCTCTGCAGACGGCTATACTCAGTACTCTTTTGACATATGTCAATGGCTCTAGCTACAGTTTCTCTATCCGCTGATCCCTTTAGAGTAACTATAATGTTTAAATCATCAGTGAACAGATTAATCTGGCGGGGAAGGTGCTCTTCGAAGGATGTATTAAGTACCGTAATGCCAATTGTATATATCTAAAGCCATAACTGTACTACGCATTGATTATTCTGGGATTACTGTGAAATACAAGTCATGAGTGAACGAATTACTTCAAATTCTACACTCTTCTGTTGGTGGACGTACTATGTACCGTACTGTCAACTACAAATTACTCTATCCATGACTGTTCTATGCACTGACTATTCTAGAATTGCTGTGGAATATAAGTAAAAAACGAATTAATACAGCGGTTGCGGTAGAGTTATGATGGCTGTACTCATTACTGCTTTCTCAATTTTTAATGTCCCGAACGACAATGGATCTTTCTTACATCATTCTAGATGTGTCAAAGAATGCAAATCATCGTTGAACACATTGAATCAACGGCAATAATGCTTTGTTGATGGCTACCCTCAGTTACGTACTATCAATTGTCAATATTACTGCCGACTTATGATCTATGCATTGGTCATTCTAGAAATGCAATAGTGTTTAAATAATCAGTGACCATAATAATCCAGCGGCTACAGTGCTCTATTGGTGAATGTACTAAGCACCCTACTGTCAATTGTAAATATCTTTGGCGATAACGGATCTCTACAATGATTATTCTAGACTAGCTGTGGAATTTATATCATGAGTGGACTAATGTTCCAACGTAATGTTCCAATGGCTGTACTCAGCACTTTGAGGTCAATTGTTAATGTCACGTGCGATAATGGATCTGTCCTTTGTTATTCTAGGATTGCTACAAAATCAAAATCGTCAGTGAACGGAAAATTCCAAATTCCGGTACTACGCACCGTTCTGACAATTGTAAATATCTCTAGCCATAACAGAGGTATACATTGACTATTCTTGAACTGCAGTGGTATTTAAGGCATCAGTCTGCATATAGTTCAAAGTCTAGAGTACAGTTATGATGACAGCACTCATTACTATTTTGTCAATCATCAATACCCTAGGGATAATGGATTGCTGCTACGTCATTCTATAATTGCTATAGAGCTTAAATCATCATCGAGCAAATTCACCTACGGCTGCGGTACTGTGATTATGGCTGTACTCAGCACCGTATTGTCAATTGCTAGTACCTCGGGCGATAATGGATCTGCCTTTTGTCGTTCTAGAATTGCTACAAAACTTGAATCATAAGCGGACAAATCAATCCAAAGTCTAGAGTGCACTGTTCGAGGATGTACTAAACACCGATCTGACAAATGAAAATGTCTGTACCCATTAATGTCCTATACATTGATTATTCCAGAATTGCTATGGAATTTAAGTCATCAGAGAACAAATTAGAAAAACGGCTACAGTAATGTAATGATGGCTATACCCACTTCAGTGTTGTCAATTATTAATATTTCAAGTGATAAATCATCTGCCTTTGTCCTCCTACTATTGCAATTGAATTGAAATCAAAAGTCAACAGATTCATCCAGCGACCTCAGTTATATGTTCATGGATGTACTACGTACTGTACCGTCATTTGTATATATCTCTCGCCATGGCAGTACTCTACATTGATTATTCTATTATCGCTGATGAACTTGAATCATCAGTGAACAAATTAAACCAACAGCTACAGTACTATGATGTTGACTGTACTCAGTACTCTCTTGACAATTGTTAATATCTCGAGCGATAATTGATCTCACCATTGTCATTCTAGAAATGCTAAGGAATTTAAATCATCAGTGAATAGATTAATCGGACGGATAGAGTACTGTGTGAACTGCTGCACTCAGTACTGTATTGGCAATTCACTTTACGCTACATATTGCAGCCATCAACACAGCACTGTAGCCGTAGGATTAATCCTTTCACTGGCCATCTAATTCCTCCAGCAGTTGAAGAATGATCAATTGATGCAGCAATTTTCGCTGGAGATATTAACATTTGACACGACGGTGCTTATTACATCCATCAACAAAGCATTGTCGCCGTTTGATTAATCAGGTTACTCATGATATAAATTATATAGCAAATCTAGTATGATAAATGGCAAATCCATTAACTCTAGAAACGTAAAAAATTGACAACACAGTACTTAGTACAGCCATTACCACAGTAATCAGCCGTTGGATCATTTGATCACTGATGATGTAAACTCCAAAGCAATTCCAGGGTAAGCAATGGATAGAAAAGTTATGGCAGGAAATATTTACAATTGTCGGTACATCCGCTAACCGCGTACTGTAGCCGTTGTATTAATCTGTTCACTGACGATATAAGCTTTGTAGCAATTCTAGAGTGGCATAAGACATATCCACTATCGCTTGAGGTATTGACAATTTAGAAAACATTACTGGCTGCAGTCATTATCACAGTAGTTTTGCCGTTGGATTTAATTGTTCACTGGTGATTTACACTCCACAGCAGTGCTATAATAAACTATGTATGGAACATTTGTGGCATGAAATATTTGCAACTGACAGAACTGCGCTTGCTACATGCACCAACACATCACAGTTACCGTTGGATTAATCTCTTCACTAATGACATACACTACATAGTAATTCTAGAATGATCAATGTATACATCAAATGTCGGTAGTGGTATTGACAATTGAAAATGCAGTGCTGAGTGTAGACATGTATACAGTACCATGGGCAATGGATTAATCTGTTCGCTGATCATTTCAGTTCATCAGAAAGTGTAGAATGATCAACGGATGGTTCATATACTGGTAGCGACGTTGACAAATGACAAAACAGTATTGAGTGTTGCCATCTACATAATACCATCGCCGTTGAATTAATCTGTACGCTGATCACCTAAGTTGTTCAGTAATTGCAGAATTATCAATGGTCAGAGAAATTGTAGCTGGAGTCATTGACATATGTCCATACAGTACAGAGTACAGACATCATCATTCTAGAGCAGCCGTAGGATTAATGCGTGAACTGATGACTGAAATTACGCAGGTGTCCTAGAATAATCAACGTATAGATCAGTTATATCCGGAAATATTAGCAATTGAGAAATCAGTACTAAGCAGATCCATCATCCCGTTGCTGTAGCCGATGGATTAATTTGATCACTGATGACATGGTTTCCACTGCAATTCTAGAATAGTCAACGTATAGACCATTTATGTCTAGAGATACTTAGAATTGACAGTACTGTATAAGTTACGTCTACCAACAAAGCACTGTTGCTGTTGGAATAATCTGTCTATTGATGAATTAAATTGTATAGCAATTCTGGAATGACAAGGGACATATCCATTATCGCTCGACATAGTAAAAATTGACAGCAGAGTAATGAGTACAGCCACAATCACAGTACTGTAGCCGTTGGACTACTTTGGTCACTGATGATGTAAATTTCAAAGCAAGCTTGGATCAATCAATTTACGGTATGGTTATGGCATGAGATGTTTCCTATTGACAGTACGGTACTTACTACGCCCCCAATATAGCATTGTAGCCGTTGGATTAGACTCTTCTACGATGATTTAAATTCTATAACAATTACAGAATGAGAAAACACAGATCTATTATCTATCGAGACATTAACAATTGACAACACATAAGTGATTACAGCCATCATCACAGTATTGTAACTGCTGTATAACGTTATTCACTGGTAACGTCAGTTGCAAAGCAATTCTGGAATAACAAATGTATAGTACGGTCATGGCTACAGATATATACAACCGACAGCGCGGTACATAGGGCGTCCACCAACAGAGCACTTCTGCCGCTGTGTTAGTCTGTTCAATGGTGATTTATATCTTATAGCACATCTAGATTGACAAAAGACAGATTCATTATCCCTCGAAATATTAAAAATTGACAACACAGTACCGAGTACATACATTATGACGGTAGTGTAGCAGTTTGACTACTTTGTTCATTGATGATGTATATTCCTGAGTAATCCTGGAATAAAACATGTGTACTACGGTTATGGCAAGTGACGTTTAGAATTCACATAACGGTAATTAGTACATATATCAACGGCGCACTGCTGCCGTTGGAATAAATTGGTCACTGAAATTGTATTTCCTACAGCAATTCTAGAACGAGATATGCCGGTCCATTGTCCCTCGATTATTAACTATTGACAACACTGTACTGAGTACAACCATCATCACAGTAATGTAGACGTTGGACTACTTTGTTCACTGATGATATAAATTCCATAGCGATTATCGTATAATCAATATATGTAACGGTTATGCCTTGAAGTATTTGAAATTGACCATACGGTACATATTACGTCCACCAATATGTCATTCTGGCGGATGGATTAATGTGTTCATTTATGATTCAAATTCTATAACAATTCTAGAATGATAAAATACAGATCCAGTGACCCTCGAGATATTAAGAATTGACAACACAGTACTTATTATAGCCATCATGACGTCAACGTAGACGTTGGTCTACTTATTCCACTGATGACATAAATCCTGAGTAACCCTGCAATAAAATATGTATACTACAGTTATGGCTAGTGATGTTTAGAATTCAGATTACGGTAATTGTTACAACTACCAACAGGGCACTGTTGCCGTTGAATTAAATTTGGCACAGATGTTGTATAGTCTACAGCATTTCTAGAGAGAGAAATTCTGATCCAATATACATCGCGATATTAAAAATGGACAACACAGTACGGTGTACAGCCGTCGTCAGAGTACTGTCTCCGTTGGGCTTGTTTGCTCACTAACGATTAAAATTCCAAAGCAACTCTAGAATAATCGGCGTATGGTACGGTTATGACTGGAAATATTTACAAGTGACAGTACGGTACTTCGTGTATCTACCAATATAGCACAGTTGCCGTTGGATTAACCGGTTCATTGATGATTAACATTCTATATCAATTCTAGAATGACAAAATACAATTCTATCATCCTTCGCGATATTAACAATTGACAACACAGCACTGAGTACAGCCATCATCACAGTAATGTAGATGTTGGACTACTTTGTTCACTGATGATCTAAGTTCCAAAGCAATTCTGGAATAATAAAGGTGTATTACGGTTACAAAATGAGATATTTCCAATTGACAGTACGGTACATAGTATATCCACCAGCAAAGGACTGCAGCCGTTGTATACACCTGTTCAATGATTATTTAGATATTATAGCACTTCTAAAATGACAAAAGGCAAATCCATTATCCCTCGAGTCGTTAACAATTGGCAGCACGGTACTGAGTACATCCATCAAAACAGTAATGTCGCAGTTTGGGTACCTTCCTCACTGATGACGTTAATTCGAAAGTGATTCTAGAGAAACGAATTTATAGTGCGGTTAAGACTAGTGACATCTACAGTTGGCAGTACGGCATCCAGTACATCTACCAGCAGAGCACTGTTGCCCTTGGATTAATCAGCTCACAATGGTGTATAATCTACTGCAATTCCAGAACGAGAAATGCAGATCCATTATCCCCCGAGATATTAACAATTTACAACAGAGTACTGAGTACGGTCATCATCACATTAATTCAACGGTTGAATAATATTTTTTACTGATAATGTCAATTGCAAAGCAATTTTAGAATAATCGATTTATACTACGGTTATGGCGTGAGATATTTCCGCCTGACAGCATGTTGCCTAGCGGATCCACCAGTAGTGCACTGCGGCCCATATATTAATATGTGCAATGATGATATCGATTTGACAGCTACTCTAGAATGACAATAGGCAGATTCGTTATCCCTCGAGATATTAACAATTGACAACACAGTACTGATTGCAGCCGTCATCACAGTGATGTAGGCGTTGGAATACATTCTCCATTGATGATGTAAGTTCCTAAGTAATTCTCGAATAAAATATGTAAACTACGGTTTTGCGTAGTGACGTTTAAAATTCACAGGACGGTAATTAGAACATCTACCAAAAGAGCACTGTTGCCGTTGGATTAAGTTGGTTACGGAAGTTGTATTTTCAACAGCAATTTAAGAACGAGTAGTGCAGATCCGGTATTCCCCGAGAAATTATCAATTGAATATACAGTACTGAGCACAACCGACATCACAGTATTGTAACGGTTGAATAACGCTTTTCACTGATAATGTCAGTTCCAAAATAATTCTAGAGTAATCAATGTATACTACGTTCATGGCTAGAGATATCTACAACTGACTGTACGATACTTTGTGCATCTACCATCAGAGCACCGCAGCCTCTGTATTAATCTGTTCAATTATGATTTAGATATTATAGCTATTCTAGAATGACAAAGGCGATATTCATTATCCCTCGAGATATTAATTGGTGACACGGAACTGAGTACAGGGATCATCACAGTAACAGAGCTGTTGGTCTACTTTGTTCATTGATGATGTAAATTCGTAAGTGATTCTAGAATAAATAATGTATAGTGTGGTTATGAATAATGATATTTACAATTGACAGTACTGCATATTGTGCATCTACTAAGAGAGCACTGCAGCCATCATCACAATACTGTAGTCCTTAGACTACTTTGGTCACATATAATGTGCATTCTATAGCAATTCTGGAATAATCAATGCATATTGCGGTTACGGTTAGAGATATTTCCATTCGATAGTGCGGTATTTATTACATAAACAAATATAACACTGCAGCCGTTAGATTAATCTGCTGAATGATGAATTAAATTCTATAACAATACCATAATGGCTAAATACAGACCCCCAGACCCTCGGGACAGAAACAATTGACGACAGTACTGGCTACAGCCATCATCGCAGTACTGTAGCCGCTGGAGAACTTTTTTCACTCACGATGTAAATTCAATAGCAATTCTGGTATAATCAAAGTATATTGCGGATGCAGCTTGAGATATTTCCTATCGACAGTAAGGTAACTTGTGCATCTACTAACAGAGCTCTGTTGCCGTTCAACTAACATTTTGATGATGTTATAAATTCTATAACAAATTCTGAATTTCTTAATACATATCCCATATTTCTCGAGACATCAACAATTGACAACGCAGTACTCTTCACAGTCATCATCACAGTAATGTAGCCGTTGGACAACTTTGTTCGCTGATGATATACATTGGAAAGTGATTCTAGAATAATCAATGTATAGTACGGGTATGGCTTGAGATGTTTCCAATTGACAGTACGGTACTTAGTAAATCCACCAGCATAGAACTGCAGCCACTGTGTTATTCTGTTTAGAGATGATTTAGGTTTCATGAATATTCTAGAATGACAAAACTCAGATCCATTACGTCTCGAGATATTAACAATAGACCAAACATTACTGAGTACAGCCATCGTCACTGTACTGTTAGCCGTTGGACTACTTTGTTCACTCATAATGTCAATTTCAAAGCAATTATGGATGAATCAAAGTATATTACGGTTATAGCTAAAGATATTTCCAATTGAGAGTACGGTACTTACTACGTCTACCAACAGTGCACTTTTGCCGTTGTATTAATCAGTTCACTTATGATTTAAAACATATAGCAATAATAGAATTATGAACGGATTAATCATATATGTAGTGGTATTACCAAATGACAATGCAGTACTGATTGTAGTCATGTGCGCAATACTTGGACACAAACAAAAGGGCTCGTCTGCGGTTTCATTAACCTGTTGATGGACGATTTAAGTTCTATAGCAATACAAGAATGACAAGAAACACGTGCAGTGTCGCTCGAGATATTTTCAATTGAGAACTCAGCACTGCTATCGTCACAGTACAGTAGCAGTTCGATTAGTTTGGCCAATGTTGATTTGAATCCCGCATCAATCCTAGAATTATCAACGTATAGGGCAGTTATTGGAAGAGATATTGATGACCGGTAATTGATCTTCCTCTTGGCATTCTAGAATATTTACGTTATATATATCACCAGTGGATAGATTATTCCAACGGCCACAATACTCTGTTAGCTGATGTACTCTGTACTGTTTCAAAGGTTGATTTAGCGTTCGATCATTGACCTATTCTTTGATTATTCTAGAATTGCTGTAGAGCATAATTCATCACTGAACAGATTATTCCAGCGGCAACAGAGCTCTTTGTTTTACATACTATGTACCGTGTTGTCAATTGTAAATATCTCTATCCATAACTGTTCTATGCATTGATTATTCTGGAATTGCTGTGGAATTTAAATCGTCAGTGAACAAGTTATCCCGACGGCTACAGTACTGTAATGTTGGCTGTACTCAGTGCAGTGTTGTCAATGGTAAATATCTCCAACTATAACCGATTTGTACTTTGATCATTCTGGAATTGGGATAGAGTTTAAATCATCGGTGAACAGATTAATCCAACGATTAGAGCGTTCTGTTGGTGGATGTATTAAGTTCCGTACTGTCAATTATATATGACCCTAGCTATAGCTGTTCTGTACATTCATTATTCTGTAATTCCTGTAGAAACTACTTCATCAGTGAACAGCACAATCCAATGTCTGCAGTACAGGGATGATGGCTTTACTCAGTACTGTGTTGTCAATTGTAAATATCTCGGGCGATACTGAATTTGACTTTTGTCATTCTTGAACTGCTATAGTGTTTAAATCATCAGTGAGCAGAGTAATGCACCGACTTTTGTGCTCTCTCAATGGCTACACTCAGTAATGTATTGACAATTTCCAATGTCTATAGCCACAATTACTCTATCCGTGGATCATTCTACAATTGCTGCAGAAATTAGATGCTGAACGTACATATTTTAAACGATGCCTATAAAAATGAGTAGATTGCTATACGCCGTGTTATTTCTTTTTTTTTAGTTATCTGTATCTGTAGCCACAATTGATCTGTCGGTTGATCATCTTTGAATTGCAAAGCAAATTGGATCACCATAGAGTAAGTTGATACAATGGTTGTGCTACTGCGTTGATGACTGCGCCCAGAACTATATTGTCAACTGCTAATATTTCCAAATACATTAGCTTTATGCATTGATACTTCTAGAATTGATGTAGAGTTTAAGTCACCAATGGTCAGGTTAATCCAACAGCTACAGTGTTCCTTTGCTGGATGAAATGAGTAACGTACTTTCAGTTGTAGATATCACTAGCCATAGCCGTACTATACACACGTTATTCTAGAATTACTTTAGTATATACATCATCAGTGAGAAAAGTATTCCAACGGCTACAGTACTGTGACGATGGCTGCACTTAGACTTATTGTGTCAATTGCTAATTGCTGCAGCGATAATGGTTCGTAATGGTTGTCATTCTAGAGTTGCTAGGGAATTTAAATCATCAGTGAACATATTACTGAAACGGCAACAGAGCTCCATTGGTGGATGTACTATCTAACGTACTGTTAATTGTAAATATCTCGAACCATACCCATACTATACATTTATTATACTAGAATTGCTTTGCAACTTACATCATCAGTGAACAAATGATCCAACGTCCACAGCACTGTGAAGATGGCTGTACTCATTACTGTGTTGTCAATTGTTTATATCTGGAGGAGTAATAGATCTGTCTTTTTTCGTCCTAGAACTGCTGCAGAAAATATATCATCAGTGAATAGATTAATCTAAAGGCAACATTGCTCTGCTGTTGGATGTACTACGTACCGTACTGTCAATTGAAAATGTCACTAGCCATAACCGTCCTATACATATCCTATTCTAGAATTGCTTTGGAAATTACCTCATCAGTGAGAAAAGTAGTCCAACTGCGACAGTACTGCGATGATGACTGTATTCAGTACTGTGTTGTCAAATGAAAATATATCGAGGGGTGATGGATCTTCGATTTGTCATTCTAGAATTGCTTTAGAATTTAAACCATCAGCGAAAAAGGATCGGACGGCTCAGGTACAGTGATGACGGCTGTACTCAGTAATGTGTTGTCAATTGTAAATATCTCGAGGGATAATGTATCTGTCTTCTGTCGTTCCAGAATTGCTGTAGAATCAAAATTATCAGTGAGCAATGTAACAAAAGGGATACATTCGAATGATGATTATTGTGCTCAATACAGTGTTGTCAAATGCTAATATGTCGAGGCATAAGGGATATGCCTTTTGTCATTCTAGTACTGCAATAGAATCAAAATCATTATTGGACAGATTCGTCCAACGGCTGCAGAGATCAGTTGGCGGATGTACTGAGTACCGTGACTTATATTTTAAATATCACAAGGCATTACTTTTCTAAACATTGATTATTATGGAATTGCTCTAAAATTTAAATGATCAGTGGGATGAGTTATGCAACAGCTACCGTACTATGATGATGGCTGTACTCAGTACTGTATTGTCTATTGTAAATGTCTCTAGCCTTAACTATTCTATACATAGGGTTTTCTAGAGTTACTTTGGAATCTACATCCTCAGAGAGAAGAGTAATTCAACGGCTACAGTACTGGGACGATGGCTGTACTTAGTACTCTTATATCTATTCTTAATGGCTACCGCGATAATGGACCGCACTGTTGTCATTCTATGATTGCTAGGGAAGTTAAATCATGAGTGAGCATATTACTCTAACGGCAACTGTGCTTCTTCTGTGGATGTCAAAAGTAACGTACTGTCAACTGTAAGTAGCTCTAGCAATACCTGTACTATACATTCATTATTCTAGAAGAGCTTCGGAATTTACATCATCAACGAACAAATGATCCAGCAGCTACAGTACCGTGATTGTAACTGTACTCTCTACTGTGCTCTCAATTGCATATATGTCAAGGGATGATGGGTCAGACTTTTTTCGTTCTAGAATTGCTGTAGAATAAAAATCATCAGTGAACAGATTAATTCAAAAGCTACAGTCCTCTGCTGGTGGATGCACGAAGTACCATAATGCCAGTTGTAAATATCTCTAGCCATAACCGTATCAAACATTGATCACTCTAGAAAGGCTGTGGAATTTAAATCATCAATGAACAAGTTAATCCAACGTCTAGAGGACGGTGATGATGGCTATACTCAGTACCGGTTTGCCAATGGCTAAAATCTCGAGCGTTAATATGTTTGTCTTTTCGTCATTATAGAATTGCTGCTAAACGTAAATCATCATTGAAAAAATAAATCCAACGTCTAAAGTACAGTGATGGCGGCTGTTCTCAGTACTGTCTCGTCAATTGTTAATGTTTCGAGCGATATTGGAACAGTCCCTTGCCATTCTGAAATTGCAATAGAATTAAAATCATCAGTGAACAAATTAATCCAACGTCTACAGTACTGTAATTGTGGCTGTACTCCGTACTGTGTTGTCAATTTTCAATATCTCTAGCGATATTAGATCTGATCATTTATAATTCGAGAATCGCTGTAGAAGATAGATGTAGAATGAAAGGACTAAGACAACGGCTGTACTATACGGCAGAAGGCTATACTTGGTGCTGTGCTTTCATTTGTCAATATCTCTAGCGATAATTGGTCCATCCACTGATAATTCTGAAATTGCTATAGAACTTAGGTCATCAGAGAATACATCTATCCCATGGATGTAGTACCCTCCTCGATTCCTATTTTACACATTACTGTATTGTCAATCATTAGTGTAACCAGCTATAATTTATTTATCCTTTTGTACTTTATTGAAGTGCTATGGAAATTAAGTCATCAGTGAGCATTTAAAGCTACTGCTACAGTACGGTATTCATAGTAGTGCTCAGTACTGTATGGTCAATTGTTAATGTCTCTGGCTCTATTAAATCGGTCCATTCATCACTCTAGAATTGCAGTATAACATAGATGATCAAAGGATAGCTTAATACATTGCCGGAAGGAATGTGTTGTCGTCTTTTCTCAGTAGTGTACTGTGAATTGTTAATGTGTCCACCTATACTTGATTTATCCATTGACCATTCTTGATTTATTATAGTATTTTGTAAATGACTATACTCAGCACCCCATTTTCAATTGTCAATATCTCTGCCGATAATTGATCTATCCATTGATAGTTCTAGGCTTGCAGGATATAGATGATCGGAGAACAGGTTAATACAATGGCAATAGAACTGCGTCGATGGTAATATTCAGTAGCATATTGACAATTGTAGACGTCTCCAGTTATAATTGGTTGAACATTTGATCATTCAGGAATTGCTATAGAATTTAAACCATCTATGAACAGATTAATCAAACGGCTGCAATACTGTGTTTATGGATGAACTGTGTACTTTATTGTCAATTGTCAATATCCCTGGAGATATTTAATCCGCCCGTTGATCATTCTGGAGATGCAATGTAACATAGGTGGTCAGAGCAGGGCTTAATACAATGGCTCAAGAAATGTGATGATGGCTATACTCGGTACTGTATTGTCATTTGTTAATATCTCCAGTTATAGCAGTTTTATCTGATCATTGTTAATTCTAGAATTGCTGTAGAAGTTAGATGATCAGTGAACGGACTTATCCAATTACTAGAGCAACATGTAGATGTGTATACTCAGTACTGCATTGTCATTTGCCAATACCTCGAGCGATAATTGATCTATCCATTGATAATTCTACAATTCCTGGAAAATTTGGATGACCGGCGAACGGATTAGTTGAATGGCTAGAGTATTGTGTGGATGACTACACTCAGTTCTGCATTGTCATTCCTCAATGTCACTAAGTATATGTTATCTGTCCGCTGATCATTCTAGAGTTGCTACGGAATTTATGTCATCAGTGAAAAGATTAATCAAACGGATACAGTGCTCTCTTGGTGAATGTACTAAGCACCGTACTGCCAATTGTAAATAGATAAGACATAACTGGTCTACACATTGATTACTCTATAATTGCTGTGGAATTTAAATCATGAATGAAGAAATTAATGTAACCCTTATAGTTTGGTGGTGATGGCTGTACTCGGTACACTTTTGTCAATTGCTAATATCTCGAGAGGAAATAGATCTGTCTTTTGTCATTCTAGGGTTGCTATGGAATTTAAATCATCAACGAACATATTAATCGAACTGCTACAGTGCTCTGTTGTTGGATGTACCAAGTACCATTCCCCAATTTTAAATATCTCTGTCCGCAACTGATAAATGCGTAGATTATTCTAGAAATGCTGCGGAAATTAAATTATCAGAGAGAAAATTAATCAAATAGTTACACTACTGTAATGATGGCTGTACTCAGCTCTGTGTTGACATATGTCAATGTCTACAGGGACAGTTGCTCTATCCATTGATCATTCTCCAACTGCTGAACAGCTTAGATGATCTGCGAACAGACTAATTCAATGGCTATATTAATGTGTAGATGGTTACACCCAGTTCTGTATTGTCATCCGCCAATGTCACTAATTATATGTGATCTATACGTTGGTCATTCTAGAATTGCTATAGAACTTAAGGCATCAGAGAAAAAATTAATCACACAGCTACAGTGCTCTGTTGGTGGATGTTCTAAGCACCTTGCTGCCAATTGTAAACATCTCTAGACATAACTGGTCTATGCATTTGTTACTCTAAAATTGCTGTGGAACTTAAATCATCAGTGAAGAAATTAATACAACGGCTACAGTTCTGTGACGCTGGATGTACCCAGTACTTTGTTGTCAATTGTTAATGTCACGAGCGATACTGAGTCTGTCTGTTGTCATTCTAGAGTTGCTGTGGAATTTACACCATCACTGAGCAGATTAATCCAACTCCAACAGTGGTCTGTTGGAGGATGTATCAAGTACCGGACTGCAAATTGCTGATATCTCTAGACATAACTGATCTAAGCATTGATTATCCTATTACTGTTGCGGAATCGTTATCATCCGTGAACAAATTAATCCACCGGGTACAGTACTGTGTTGATGTCTGTACTGAGTGCAGTTTGGAACATTGTCAATTACTCCGGCGTCAATTGCTCAGTCCATTGATAACTCTACAATTGCTGAACAACTTACATGATCGGCAAACAGACTATTTCAATTGCTCTAGAGTTGTGTCAATGGCTACATACGTACTGTATTGATATTTGCCAACACCACTAGTGATATGTGATCTATCTGTTGATCATTCTAGGGTCGCTATATAGTTTACATCAGTGAAAAGAATAATTAAACTGCTAACGTGCTCAATTGGTGGATGTGCTAATCACCATACTGCCAATTGTAAATATCTCTAGCCATAACTAACCTATACAGTGATTATGTAAGAATAGCTGTAGAATTTAAATTATCGATGAACAAATTAATACAACGGCAGGAGTAATGTGATGATGGCTGTACTCTGTACAGTTGTGTCAACTGTTAATATCTCGACCGAAAATGGATCTGTCTTTTGCAATTCTACATTTGCTGTAGAATTTAAATCATTCGTGAACGGATTAATCCAGCGGCAACGGAGCTCTGTTGGTGGATGTTCTCATAACCGTACTGTAAGTTGGAAATATCTCCAGCCATAACTCTGCTATACATTGATAACTATAGAATTGCTGCAGAATTTACATCATCAGTGAACAAGTCAAGCCAACGCCTACGTTACTGTGACGATAGCTATAATCAATCCTGTAATGTCAATTGTTAATGCGTGGAGAGATAATGGATATGCATTTTGTTGTTCTAGAATAGCTAGGGAATCTACATCACCAATGAACTCTTTAATTCAACGGCTACAGTGCTCTGTTTGCGGATGTACTATGTACCGTACCATCAATTGTAAATATCTCTAACCATAACCGTAATATACGTTGATTATTATAGAATTGCTTTAGAATTCACATCATCAGTGGCCAGAATAATCTAACGTCTACAGTGCTCTGTTGGTGGATGTACTATGTACCGTGCCATCAATTGTAAATTTCTCTAGCCAAAACTGATCGGTAGAGGACATATTCTAAAATTGCTGCGGAATTGAAATCACCAATGATCAAATTAGTCCAACGGCTACAGTACTGTGATGACGGCTGTACGCAGTACTGCTATGTCAAACCTTAATATCTCGAGCGATAATGGATCTGTCCCTTGTCATTCTAGAGTTGCTATACAATTTAATTCATCAATGCACAGATTATTCTAACATCAACAGTGCTTTGTTGGTGGATGTACTTAATACCGTACTGTCAATTCTAAGCATCTCTAGCCATAAATGGTCTATACGTTGACTATTCTAAAATTGCAGTATAAACCATGTCATCAGTGAACAGATTAATCCAACGGCTACAGTGCGCGGAAAGCGGATGTACTGACAATTGTAAATATCTCCTGTCATAAATTTCTATACATTCGTTCCTATAGAACTGCTTTGGAATTTACATCGTCAGTGAACAAATGATCCAACGGCTCATAGATATTTACAATTGACTGATCTGTGCGTAGTACGTCCACCAAGAGAGCACTGCCGCCGTTGGAATTTTCCGTTCACTGATGATTTTGATCCTGTAGCAATACTAGAATGACAAAGGACAGATCCATTATCACACGTGACATAAACAATTGACAACAAAGTGCTGAGTACAGCCGTCATCACTGAATATATTTATTTGGAAGTTGGAACATTAGTCCTCTCATGAAATAAATTCCACAGCTAGTCTAGAATAATCATTGTAGAGATCCTTTATGGTTAGATATATTTACAATTGGCAATAGGGTGCTCAGTACATACACCAATACATCACTGTAGCCGCTGGATTATTATGTTCACTGATTATTTAAACACTATTGCATTTCTGTTTTTGCCGTCAAGGACAATGCTTTTATGCTTTCCTTAATCTGTTTCACCGCCCCATAGGTATCACGGAACTTAATTACCCAAAATAACTTTTCCATTTGCTTCTACAAAATCTTCATCGGTTTATAAGCTGTTCTTGTTGGCAACTGCCAATTCGTGATTTCTTCCTGAAATAGTATCCTACACTATCCTATATATGACATTCATAATTCGCAATTATTCAACGTTACGGATAAGGAATACTGCCCTTTTATGGGGAAAAAAGAGAAACGAAGGTCATCGACAAATTTATAATTGAAAAGTAGAAATGGATTACTGGGTGGAGGAGAAGAAATTTTAATTAATCTGCTTAATATCGAAATTTCCGTTCTAAAGGACTGATATGAAATTCGTCATTGTTCAACATTAACGATAGAGAATGTTGCTACGAATGATATCGAACCATTCCTAACGAAGACAATTCCTTTGTGGGAAAAGATTGAATATTTTAGTTCATTTATATCTCAATCTTTGAACAATTTCGTCGTTAAATAATATTCATGGTTATTTCTAACTTCTACTTTGAAGATACCTTTCTAATTCGTAGTTCAGTTTCTTACCGTATAAAGACTATTCATTATAATTGCATAATCCTTGTCTATTTCTTGCTTAAAAGATTTGCGTGAATCGTGTGTAATTAATGTGAAATTTTTCGAAATATCTGCATCTGTTCTACACAACAATATACTATCCTTCCCTTCCCACAATTTTCCAAAAATTAATTATAAACTATTCTGAAATTACTATTTTTCTCTTGTGAAAAGGAAGCCCAATTACTTCCAGATTGATGTTGGGACTTCTATACTTCACAAAAGAACCAGCAGTTCCTGTAACAATGCATCAATACAAGGTACTATTCCTCAATCGATACGCCTTTTAAAAACAAACATCTAAAATAAAATAGTAATGACTTTATTTTATATTTAGAAACTTTTATCTGTTCATTCGAAAGGATTTTCCGCCTCGACATTGCACAAGGAGTGGATAAAAAGGAAACGGAATCGCGCGAATGTGCGGAGTTAAGTAATTGCTGGAATTCAGTGCATGTTCTCTTTGCGCGAAGTGTTTGCCAAGTCATGATTCATTGGTGGTTTTCGGAGGTTCCTGGAGGACACTTCACACCAAAGAAGCTGGCGTGAAAAATCAGAGTGTATTTCGCATTATAAATTTCACGCTGAAAATACCTCTGCGTATCGCTTATTACTCACCGGATTCACTATGCCTGACAAATATGGTACACCAATAACACATATTCTCCTATCGATATATTTCCCTTCATTTACGTCGTAAATTTCCCTTATTCGATTCACGATTTGTTCCCTTAAACAGCTTATACATTTAAGTCTAACTTAATTGTCTATATTTTATTGAAATTTATTTTCTTAACTTATTTAGGATTTAAGGCAC
>NW_016960307.1:0-279 GCF_001483705.2 Eufriesea mexicana
TGGAGGAAAGGATAAAAAATACATTGAGAGATACAAAAAAGGAATTGAAGAAAGTACAAAATTTTAAAATAGATGATGTTGAAGATGATAAGGATATAAAGGAAAATGAATAGGGAATAAAAAACCCCTTATTAGGTTTAGCACAAGAGAAAGCCGAGGAAATGCACGACAAGAGATATCAAGAATTATTAGGATAAGTCATGCATTTGAATAGAATCATTTATCATATGTTTATAAATATTGTACATATATATATGGTCATTGTAATGATAATTATTA
>NW_016960308.1:0-620 GCF_001483705.2 Eufriesea mexicana
TGCCCTGACTTTAACCAGCCTTACCTGACCTGACCTGTCCTGACTGACCTGACTTTACCTGACGTGACCTGTCCTTTCCTGACTGATCTGGCCTGAGCTGAACTGACACGACCTGGCCTCGCCTGGCCTGACCTGGCCTGACCTGGCCTGACCTGACCTGACCTGTCCTGACCAGACTTGACCTGACCTGACTTGACCTGACCTGACATGACCTGACCAAACTTGACCTCACCTTGCCTGACCTGGCCTGAACTGAACTGACCTGAACTGACCTGACCTGACCTGACCTGACCTGACATGACCTGACCTGACCTGAATCCTTGCCTGACCTGTCCTGACTGACCAGACCTAACCTTGCCTGACATGGCCTGACCTGAACTGACCTGAACTGACGTCATCTGACCTGACCTGACCTGACATGGCCTGGACTGACCTGACCTGACCTGACCTGTCTTGACCTGACCTGACCAGACCTGACCTGACCTGACCAGCCCCGACCTTGCCTGGCCTGACCTGACCTGATGTGACCTGAGATGACGTTTTCTGATCTGAAGTGAACTGACCTGAACTGACCTGACCAGAGATGATCTGGCCTGGCCTGACCTTACCGGACCTGACCT
>NW_016960309.1:0-803 GCF_001483705.2 Eufriesea mexicana
GTATGGATGTATGGATGGATGGATTTATGGATGTGTGGATGTATGAATGAATGGATGGGTGGACGTATGGGTAGATTGAGCCATGGATTGATGGATGTATGTATGTATGGATGTATATATGTATGGGTGAATTGATTGATGGATGTGTGGATGGATGGATGTATGCATGTATGGATGTATGTATGTATGGATGAATGGATTCAAGAATGTATGTATGTATGCATGTATGGATGTATGGATGTATGGACGTATGGATGTACGAATATACGGATGTGCGCATCTATGTATTTATGGATGGACGGATGGATGTATGGATGTATGGATGTATGGATGTATGTATGTATGGATGTACGAATGTATGGATGTACGAATGTATGGATATACGGATGTATGGATGTACGGATGTATATTTGTATGAATGTATGGATGGATGGATGTATGAGTGGATGGATGTATGGATGGATGGACGTATGGATGTATGCATGGATATATGTATGGATGTATGTACGGTTGTATGGATGTATGAATGGATGGATTTATGGATGTGTGGATGTATGAATGTATGGATTAATGGATGTATGGATGTATAAATGTATGGATCGATGGGTGTATGGATGGGAGCTTGTATGGATGGATGGATGTATGGTTCGATGAATGTATGGATGGGTGGATGTATGGATGGGTGGATGTATGGATGGATGGATGTATGGAAAGATGGATGTATGGATGGATGTATGTATGGATGAATGGTTGTTTGGATTGATGGATGTATGGATGGATTGATGTATGGATGGACGGATGTA
>NW_016960309.1:6654-7126 GCF_001483705.2 Eufriesea mexicana
ATGTATGGATGGGTGGATGTATGGATGGGTGGATGTATGGATGGATGGATGTATGGAAAGATGGATGTATGGATGGATGTATGTATGGATGAATGGTTGTTTGGATTGATGGATGTATGGATGGATTGATGTATGGATGGACGGATGTACGGAAGTATAAATGTATGGATGTATGGCTGTCTGCATGTATGGATGTATGGATGGATCGATGTATCCAATGATGGACTTACGAATGGATGCATTCATGGAAGTATGGATGTGGGGATGTATTGGTGAATGTATGTACGGATGGATGGATATATGATTGGATGGATTTATGAATGGGTGGATGGGAGTATGTATGTATGGATGTCTGCATCGATGTATGTATGGATGCATTAACGGATATATCTATGGATGTATGTATGGATGAGTGTATGGGTGTATGCATAGATGCATGGATGTTAGTATGGTCGTATGTGTGGATGTACGT
>NW_016960310.1:0-373 GCF_001483705.2 Eufriesea mexicana
TGACATTTTCGACTAATATCGTGGTGAGCTGACATACCTGCATAAATAAGGAGAAAAGATTCTACTGGCGAGCTATAGCCATTGCAATGCTACAGAATCTGGCTGGAAAATGTATTTTTATTGACATTTTCGACTAATATCGTGGTGAGCTTACCTTCTTGTATAAATAGGAAGGAAAGATACTATTGCCGTGCTATAGCCATTACAATGCTGAAGAATCTGCCCCGAAAATTCAATTTTAATAACAATTTCGACTAATATCGTTGTGTGGTAACTTTCGTGCATAAATAAGGAGGTAAGATTCCATTGGCCAGCTATAGCCATTGCAATTCTATAGTATCCGGATGGAAAATTCAGTTTTATTGACATTGTC
>NW_016960310.1:385-639 GCF_001483705.2 Eufriesea mexicana
ATATCGTGGTGAGATGACATCCTTGCATGTGTAAGGGGGAAAGATTCTATTGGCCAGCCGTGGCCATTGCAATTCTATAGTATCTGGATGGAAAATTCAATTTTATTGACATTTTCGACGAATATCATGGTGATCTGGCATTCTTGCATGTGTAAGGAGGAAAAATTCTACTGGCGATCTACAGCCATTGAAATGCTACAGAATCTGGCTGGAAAATGTATTTTTATTGACATTTTCGACTAATATCGTGGTGA
>NW_016960311.1:0-584 GCF_001483705.2 Eufriesea mexicana
TATACTAACCGCGTAAACTAACTCAGCCTTGCGTTCCAAGACCACCATTGCTCGTCTCCGAAGAGCCAAGCAGAACGTACCAGAGCACAGTAGAGCGCAGGAATTCAACGTATAGCAGTGTACAGCACAAAAGTCAAAGCTATCCAAACCTAACCCATACTAACGTAGCATTACCAAACGTAGCCTCAATAAAACTAACGTGCCGAGAACAGTATGACTGGGCTCCCCAGAGCCAAACAATATATACGAGAGCACAGTAGAGCGTAGACGGCCACCAAACAGCAGTGTATAGCACAGAAGTCGTAGGTATCCTATCCGAGCCTGACCTAACCTAACCGATCAGAACGTGGAATAACTAAACCTAACGAGCCGATACCTCTATTTCCAGTATCGCCAGGGCCGCTCAGAGCATAGTAAAACCATAAAGAGCGTGGAAACCCTCCCAATAACAGTGTGTAGCACACGTGTAGCACAGAAGTCAAAGTTATTAACTTAACAACACGTAACGTTGCCAAACGGTGCATAACACAAACTAACGTGCCCACACCAATATTGCTGACCTCCCCAGAGCGAAGCAGAATGCA
>NW_016960312.1:0-472 GCF_001483705.2 Eufriesea mexicana
CTATAATCTGTTATAGCTTAGTGAATAGGCCGCCCATCGCCTTCAATCCAACGGCAAGTACAGCCATCTACTTGCCAGAGTATTAAGTCTATCCAAAACCTATAAGATGCCATAGCTTGGTGATTAGATCGTCTATCGTCTTCAATCCAATGGCAAGTACACACATCTACTTGCCAGAGAATTGGTCTATTCGAAATCTATAACCTGTTATCGCTTGTTGAATAGATCGCCTAACGCCTTCAATCCAATAAGTACCGTCATCTACTTGCCAGAGAATAGGTCTATTCAAAATCTATAACCTGCTATATCATGGTGAATAGATCACCTAACGCCATCAATCCAATCTCAAGTAATGCCATCAACTTACCTGTTAATAGGCCTATCCATGATCTATAACCTGTTATAGCTAGGTTAATAGGTCACCTAACGCCTCCAATCCAATGGCAAGTACAGCCATCTTCTTGCCAGAGAA
>NW_016960313.1:0-2357 GCF_001483705.2 Eufriesea mexicana
GCAAAGCCTATAGCACGCCAATAGTATCTTTCCTCCTTACCTATGCAAGGAAGTTAGCTAGCCACGAAATTAGTCGATAATGTCAATAAAATTGAATTTTCCAGGAAGATTCTTTTGCATTGCAATGCCTATACCACGCCAAAAGAGACTATCCTACTTATATATGCGAGAATGTTATCTCACCACGATATTAGCCGAAAATGTAAATAAAATTGAATTTTCCAACCACACTCAGTATCATTGCATTGTCTATGGCACGCCAATAGAATCTACCCTGCTTATTTAGGCAAGAAAGGCAGCAACCACGATAATAGTCGAAACTGTCAATAATATTGAACTTTCCAGCAAGATGCTATAGCATTGCAAAGCCTATAGAACGCCAATAGGATATTTCCTCCTTATTTATGCGAGAAAGATAACTCACCACGATATTAGCACAAAATGTCAATAAAGTTGAATTTTCCAACCAGATTCGATAGCATTGCGAAGGCTATAGCAAGCCAAGAGAATCATTCATCCCTACTTATGCAAGAAACGTAGCGCACCACAATATTATTCGAAAATCAACAAAATTGAACTTTCCGGCCAGATTCCATAGCTTTGCAATAGTTATAGCTTGCCACTATGATCTTTCCTCCTTATTTATGCAAGAAAGTTAGCTCATCTCGATATTTTCCGAAAACGTCAATGACATTGAATTTTCCATCCAGATTCTATAGCATTGCGAAGGCTATAGCAAGCCAATAGAATCATTCATCCTTACTTATGCAACAAACGTAGCACACCACAATATTATTCGAAAATCAATAAAATTGAACTTTCCGGCCAGATTCCATAGCTTTGCAATAGTTATAGCTTGCCACTATAATCTTTCCTCCTTATTTATGCAAGAAAGTTAGCTCATCTCGATATTTTCAAAAAACGTCAATGACATTGAATTTTCCATCCAGATTCTATAGCATTGCGAAGGCTATAGAAAGCCAATTGAATCTTTCCTCCTTATTTATGCTAGAAAGTTAGGTCATATCGATATGAGTCGAAAATGTAAATAAAATTGAATTTCCCAACCACATTCTATATCATTGCAATGTCTGTAGCATGCCAATAGAATCTAAACTCCATATTGATGCAAGAAAGATAGCTCACCACGATATTACACGAAACTGTCAATAGAATTGAACTTTCCAGCCAGATTCCAGTGCATTGCAACGGCTATTATACGCCAATATAATCTTTCGTCCTTATTTATGCATGATAGTTAGCTCTCCACGAAATTAGTCAGAAATGTCAATAAAATTGAGTTCTCCAGCCAGATTCTACTGCATTGCAATGGCTATAGCCCTCCAGAAGGATCTTTCCCCCTTTCTTAGGGAAGGAAGATAGCTCACCACGATAATAGTCGAAACTGTCAATAGTATTGAACTTTCCAGCCAGATTCTATAGCATTGCAAAGCCTATAGCACGCCAATAGTATCTTTCCTCCTTACCTATGCAAGGAAGTTAGCTCACCACGATAATAGCCGAAACTGTCAATAATATAGAACATTCGAGCAAGATTCGATAGCATTGCAATGCCTATAGCACGCCAATACAATCCTTCCTCCTTATTTATGCGAGAAAGTAAACTCACCACGATATTAGCCGAAAATGTCAATAAAATAGAATTTTCCAGGAAGATTCTATTGCATTGCAATGCCTTTAGCACGCCAATAGAAACTATCCTACCTATATATGCGAGAATTTCATCTCACCACGATGTTAGCCGAAAATGTCAATAAAATTGAATTTTCCAGCCACACTCTATATCATTGCAATGTCTACAGCATGCCAATAGAATCTACCCTGCATATTTATGCAAGAAAGGTAGCTCACCACGATATTAGGCGAAACTGTCAATAAAATTGAATTTTCCAGCCAGATTCCAGAGCATTGCAATGTCTATAGCACGCCAACAGAATCTACCCTGCTTATTTAGGCAAGAAAGATAGTTCACCAGGATAATAGTCGAAAATGTCATTAATATTGAACTTTCAAGCCAGATTCTATAGTATTGAAATGGCTACAGCACGCCAATAGAATCTTTCCTCCTAATTTATGCAAGAAAGCTAGCTCATCTGGATATTAGTCTAATATGTCATTAAAATTGAATCTGCCAGGCACATTCTATATCATTGCAATCGCTATAGCATGCAAATAGAATCTAAACTCCTTATTTATGCATGATAGACAGCTCACCACGATATTAGTCGCAACTGTCAATAAAATTGAATTTTCCAGCCAGATTCTACAGCATTGCACTGGCTATAGCACTCCAAAAGCATCTTTCCACCATACTTATGCCAGGAAGCTAGCTCACC
>NW_016960313.1:4112-6248 GCF_001483705.2 Eufriesea mexicana
TTTTCCAGCAAGATTCTATAGCATTGCAATGGCTATGTCGCGCCAATAGTATATTTCTTCCTTATTTATGCAAGTGGGTTTGCTCACCACGATATTATTCGAAAATGTCAATCAAACCGAATTTTTCAGGCAGCTTCTATGGAATTTCAGTGGCTATGGCACGTCAATAGAATCCATCCTCCTTATGTAGGCATGTGGGTTTTTTCACTACGATATTAGTCGAAAATGGCAATAAAATTGAATTTTCCAAACAGATTCTATAGCATTGTAACGGCCATAGCGCGCCAAAAGAATATTTCATACTTATTAATGCAATGCGGTTATTTCACCACGATATTAGACGAAAATGTCAATAAAAATATATTTTCCGCCACGATTCTATAGCATTGCAATGTCTGTGGCACGCCAATAGAATATTCCATCTCTATCTATGCAAGTGGGTTTGCTCACCACGCTATTAGTCGAAAATGTCAATAGAATCCAATTTTCCAGGCAGATTCTATGCAATGGCAGTGGATATAGCATGCCAATAGAATCTTTCCTCCGTATTTAGGCAAGTGGGATTGCTCACCACGATATTAGACGAAAATGTCAATAAAATTGAATTTTCCAGCCAGATTCTGTTGCATTGTAATGGCCATAGCGCGCCAATAGAATATTTCAAACTTATTTATGCAAGTGTGTATGCTCACCACGATATTATTCGAAAATGTAAATAAAATTGAGTTTTCCAGGCAGATTCTATAGCATTGCAATGGCTATAGCAAGCCAATAGGGTCTTTCCCCATTATTAATGCAGGAAAGGTAGCTCAGAACGATATTAGTCGAAAATATTCATAAAATCGTGTTTTCCAGCCAGATTCTATACCTTTGCTATGGCTATAGCGCGCCAATAGAATATTTCATCGATATTTATACAAGAAGGTTCGCTGACCTCGATGATAGTGGAAAATGTCAATAAAATTGTATTTTTCAGCCAGATTCTATGCCATTGCAATTGCTTTGGCACGCCAATTGAATGTTTCAATCCTATTTATGTAAGTGCATTTCCCGACCACGATACTAGTCGAAAATGTCAAAAAAATTTATTTTCCAACCAGATTCTATATCATAGCAGTGGCTATAGCACGCCACTAGTATCTTTCCTCCTTATTTATACACGAAAGTTAGCCCACAACGACATCAGCCGAAAACGTCATTAATGTTGAATTTTCTAGCCACATTCTATAGCATTTCAATGGCTATATCACTCCAATAGTATCTATTGTCCTTATTTAAACAAGAAAGTAAGGTCACCACGAAATTAGTCGAAATCTTCAATAAAACTAAATTTTCCAGCAAGATTCTATAGGATTGCCATGACCATAGTACGCCACTAGTATCTTTCCTCATATATGCAAGGAAGTTAGGTCACCACGATAGTAGTCGATAATGTCAATGAAATTGAATTTTCCGGCCAGATTCTATAGCATTGCAACAGCTACTTCACGCCAGTAGAATCTTTCCTCGTTATATATCCAAGAAACCATGGTCACCACGATATTAGTGGATAATGTAAATAAAATTGAGTTTTCCAGCCAGATTCTATAGCATTGCGATGGCTATAGCAAGCTAATAGAGTCTTTCCCCATTATTAATGCAGGCAAGGCAGCGCACCACGATATTAACCGAAAAAGTCGACAAAATCGAATTTTCCAGGCAGATTCTATCGAATTGCAGTGGCTATAGCATGTCAATAGAATTCTTCCACCTTATTTAGGCAAGTGGGTTTGCTCGCTACGATATTAGCCGAAAATGTCAATGAAATTGAATTTTCCATCCAGATTCTATAGCATTGCGAAGGCTATCGCAAGCCAATACAATCATTCATCCTTATTTATGCAAGGAAGGTAGCACCCCACAATATTATTCGTGAATGGCAATAAAATTGAATTTTCCAGCGAGATTCTATGGCATTGCAAAGGTTATAGCTTGCCAATATAACCTATCCTCCTTGTTTATGCAGGAAAGTTAGCTCACTACAGTATTAGTCGAAAATGTCAATAAAATTGAATTTTCCAGCCAGATTCCGCACATTGCAAAGGCTATAGCACCACGAACGGATCTTTCCTTCTTACCTATGCAAGGAAGTTAGCT
>NW_016960314.1:0-1347 GCF_001483705.2 Eufriesea mexicana
AGGTTAGGTTATGTTAGGTTAGTTTAGGTTAAGTTAGCTTACGATAGGTTACGTTAGGATAGGAGAGCTTAGGATAGCTTAGGCTAGGTAAGGTTATGTTAGGTCAGATTAGGACAGGTCTGATCAGGTCAGGTGAGGTCAGGTCATGTCAGGTCAGGACAGATCAGGTCAGGTCGGTCAGTTCATGTCAGGTCAGGTCAGGTCAGGCCACGCAATGTCAGGTCGGGTCAGGTCAGACCATGTCGGGTCAGGAGAGGTCAGATCTGGCAATGACAGGCCAGGTAAGGTCACGACAGGTAAGGTCAGTTCAAGTCAAGGCAGGCTAGGATATTCCGTGTCGTGTCAGGTGAGGTCAGGACAGGGCAGGTGAACAGGTCAGGAGAGGTCAGTTCAGGAGAGATAAGGCCAAGACAGGCCTGGTCAGGTGGGGTTAGGTTAGGTTAGGGCGGGTTAGATTGTGTTAAATTAGGTTTGGTTACGTGACGTTAGGTTAGGTTAAGTTAGTTTATGTTTGTCTATGTCAGGTTAGGTTAGGTTAGATTTGGTTATGTTAGGTTTGGTAAAGTTCGGGTAAGATGGGTTTCGTTATGTTAGGTTTGCTAAAGATTGGGTAGGTTTGGTTCGGATAGGATTTGAAAAGTTATGTTAGGTTAGGTAAGGCTAGGTTAGGTCAGTTCACTTAAGGACAGGTCAGGTCAGTTCGGGCCATGTCAGGTCTGGCCAGCCCAGGTCATGCCAGTGAATGACAGGTCAGTTCCGGTCAGGTCATGTCAGGTCAGTTCCGATCAGGTCAGGTCAGGTCAGTACAGGCCAGGTCAGGCCAGGCCAGCTCGGGTTAGAGTAGGTTAGGTCAGATCAGGTCAGGTCAGGTCAGGTCAGGCCAGGTAAGGTCTCGACAGGTAAGGTCACGTAAGGTTATGTGAGGTAAGTGTGGGCTATGTTAGCTTGCGATAGGTTAAGTTGGGATATCTTCGACAATCGTGCAGGATTCTGCTATTCTCTGCATCCCCGCGATCTACTGCGCTGTACTATATTCTGCTCAGCCCTGCGGCGTCCAGCAGCAGTGGTCGAGGCACGTTGGGTTGAACTATGTTCCGTTCGGATATGTTATGTTATGTAATATTAGCATAGGGTGGCTCTGACTTTTGCGATATACACTGCCATGCGGAGTATTTCTGTGATCCACCGTACTCTCCTATACTCTGCTTGCCTCCGTGGATGCCAGGAATAGTGGCCTCGGAACGTTTATATGAGTTAGGTTACGTTTCGATAAGGTGGTCTGTGTTAGGATTGGCTATGATAACATTGACTTTCTTGCTTAATACTCTTATTCGTTGTATTCCTGCG
>NW_016960314.1:7175-8483 GCF_001483705.2 Eufriesea mexicana
GACTTTCTTGCTTAATACTCTTATTCGTTGTATTCCTGTGCTCTTCCGTACTCTACTGCATTCTGATTGGCGTTGCGTGTTATATCAATAGATGTCATGGCACTATATGGGAGATAATTAACGTTTGGTTATGTTAGGTGAGCTTAGCTTGGGTTAGATTAGGTTAGGTTAGGGTTTATAGGTTAGGTAGGTCAGGATAGGTCAGGTTAGGTTATGGCAGGTTAGATTAAGGCAGGTTAGGTTAGGTCAGGTCAGGTCAGGTCAGGTCAGTTCAGGTCAAGTCAGGTCAGATCAGGCCAGGTCAGTTCGTGTCATGTCGGGTCAGGACATGACGGGTCAGTTCCGTTCATGACAGGTCAGGTAGGGCCATTCCTGGTCGTGTCAGGTGAAATCAGATCTGGTGAAGTCAGGTCGTCTCAGGGCAGGTATGGACAGGACAGGACAGGACAGGTCACGTCAGGTCAGTTCAAGTCAGGTCAGTTCGGTTCAGGACAGGTCAGCTCAGGACAGGCCATGTCTGGTCTGGCCAGCCCAGGACACGCCAAGGAATGACGGGTCAGTTCCGGTCAAGTCAGGTCAGGACAGGTCAGGTCACGTCAGGTTATTTCCGGCCAGGTCAGGTCAGGTCAGGCCAGGCCAGGACAGGTAAGGTCACTACAGGTAAGGTCAGTTCAAATCAGGGCAGGCTAGGACATTCCACGTGGTGTCGGGTGAGGTCAGGTGAGGTCAGATGAGATCAGGTCGGGTTAGGTTAGGTTATGTTGTGTTAGGTTAGGTCGGGTTAGTATGGGTTAGATTAACTTTTGTTACTTGGCGTTAGGTTAGGATAGGTTTGGTGAGTTTATGTTTGTTTATAATAGGTTAGGTAAAGTTTGGATAGTTTAGGTTTGGATAGGTTTTGCAATATTAGGTCAGGTTAGGTTACGATATGTTAGGTGAGGCTATGGTAGGACTGGTTAGGATAGGTTAAGTTAGGTATTGCAAAGTTAGGTTTGGTCAGGTCAGGTTATATCAGGTGAGGTCAGGTCAGGCCAGGACAGGTCTGGTCAGGTGATGTCAGGTCAGGTCGCGGCATTTCAGGTCACGTCAGGTCAGTTCAGCTAATGTCAGGTCCTGTCTGGTCAGGTCAGGTTAGGATATGTTATGTTATGTTAGGTCAGGTTAGATTAAAATAGGTTAGGCCAGGTTAGGTTAGGTGAGTTGAGGTTAGGTTTGATTACGATAGGTTACGATTGGTTGGGTTGGTTAGGTTAGGTAAGGTTAGGATTCTTTGCGTTATGTTAGGTTAGGTTAGGTTAAGTTAGGTTA
>NW_016960314.1:11436-12807 GCF_001483705.2 Eufriesea mexicana
CCTTCTCAGCTCAGGTCAGGACGTGTCAGGTCTGGTCATAACGGGTCAGTTCCGGTCTCGTCATGTCAGGTCGGGCCATTCCAGGTCGGGTCAGGTGATGTCAGGTCAGGTCGGGGCATTTCAGGTCACGTCAGGTCGGTTCAGCTAATGTCAGGTCCGGTCTGGTCAGGTCAGGTTAGGATATGTTATGTTATGTTAGGTCATGTTAGATTAAAATAGGTTAGGCTAGGTTAGGTTAGGTGAGTTAAGGTTAGGTTTGATTACGATAGGTTGCGATTGGTTGGGTTGGTTAGGTTAGGTTAGGTTACGATTCTTTGGGTTATGTTAGGTTAGGTTAGTTTAAGTTAGGTTACGTTATGTTAAGTCGTGTCAGGTCAGGTCAGGTCAGGTCAGGTCATTCAGTTCATGTCATGTTAGTGCAGGTCTGGACAGGCCAGGTCAGAACAGGATATGTCTGGTCTGGCCAGCCCAGGACATGCCAGGGAATAGCGTGTCAGCTCCGGTCAGGTCAGGTCAGGCCAGGACAGGTCATTCCAGGCCAGATCATGCCGGGTTAGGTTAAGTTAGGTCAGATCAGGTCAGAGCAGGACAGGCCAGGCCAGGACAGGTAAGGTCACAACAGGTAAGGTCAGTTCAAGTCAGTGCAGGCTAGGACATTCCATGTGGTGTCAGGTGATGTCAGGTGAGGTCAGCTGAGGTGAGATGAGGTCAGGTCAGGTCAGGTCAGGTCATGACGGGTCATGTCATGTCAGGCTAGGTCATGTCATGTCTGGTCAGGTCAGTCCAGGCCAGGCCAGATAAGGTCACGGCAGGTCAGGTCAGTTCAGGTAAGGGCAGGTCAGGACATTCCAGGTCGGGTCAGGTTAGGTCAGGTATGGTCATGTGAAGTCAGGTCAGGTCAGGTCAGGAGAGATCAGGTACGGTCATGTCATGCCAGGATTGGTCAGGTCAGATCAGGCCAGGCCATGTCAGGCAAGGTAAGGTCAGGTGAAGTCAGGTCAGGTCAGGACAGGTCAGGTTAGGTCAGGTCAGGTTAGGTTATGTTAGGTTTGGTTAGGTTAAGTTAGCTTACGATGGGTTAGATTAGGATAAGTGAGCTTAGGTTAGGTTCGATTAGGTTAGGTAAGGATCGGTTGGGTTAGGTTATGTTAGGTTAGGTTAAGCTAGGTTAGCTAGGATAGGTTAGGTCATGTTAGGTTAGGTTTCCTTATGTTAGGTTAGGAAAAGTTTGGGTAGGTTGGGTTTGGTTATGTTAGGAATGTTAGGATTGCTAAAGCTTGGGAAGGATTGGCTAGGATAGGTTTTACGTAGTTAGGATAGGTTAGGTTAGGTTAGGTTAGGTTAGGTTAGGTTACTCCAGATTAGGTCAGG
>NW_016960315.1:0-317 GCF_001483705.2 Eufriesea mexicana
ATTGGCGTGATATAGCCATTGAAATGCTATAGAATCTGGCTGGAAAATTCAATTTTAATGACAGTTTCGACTAATATCGTTGTGAGCTAACTTTCTTGCATAAGTAAGGAGGAAAGATACTATTGGCGCGCTATAGCCACTGCAATTCCATAGAATCAGCATGGAAAATCCTATTTTATCGACATTTTCGGCTAATATCGAGTTGAGCAGACCCACTCGCATAAATAGGAATGAAATATTCTATTGGCGTGCTATAGCCATGGCAATGCTATAGAAAATTCCAGGAAAATTCAATTTTATTGACATTATCGACTACT
>NW_016960315.1:335-591 GCF_001483705.2 Eufriesea mexicana
TGACATTATCGACTACTATCGTGGCGACCTAACTTTCTTGCATATATAAGGAGGAAAGATTCTACTGGCGTACTAAAGTCATTGCAAACCTATAGAATCCGACTGGAAAATAGAATTTTATTGACGTTTTCGACTAATATCGTGGTGACATAACATCCTTTCATAAATAAGGACGATTGATACTATTGGCGTTATATAGCCATGGAAATGCTATAGAATCTGGCTGGAAAATCCAATTTTATTGACGTTTTCAACG
>NW_016960316.1:0-2673 GCF_001483705.2 Eufriesea mexicana
CGCCGAGTCCACCACGGATGGCCTGCGCAGAGCTATAAAGAGTATACCATAGCACAGCAGAGCACAGAATTCCAGCGCACTGCGGTGTATAGCACAAAAGTCAAACATATTCTGACCAAACATATCCTAACCGAACATAACCAAGCATAGTGTTGCCATACCTAACGTGACGAGACCGATATTGCTGGCCAGTCCAGCGCCGTGCAGGGCTTATTAGAGCACACTGGAGCGCAGAAATCCGCCGAATATCGGTGTATACCGCAGAAGACAAGGTAGCTTATCCTAACCTAACCAAACGTAACATATGCAAACGGAACCTGACTCAGCCTAACGTGACCAGACCCCTACTGCTTCATCCCCAGGACCAAGCAAAATGCAGTAGAGCTCCGTAGACCACAAGAGCCCACCGGATAATGGCGTATAGCACGAAAGTCGAAGCAATCCTAACCAGACGTAGCCCAACAACACTAAAGCAAATGTAGCCTATCTTAACATAACGTGCCGCGACCAGAATTGCTGGTCTCCACAGGACCACGCAGAGTGTAGTGGAGCACAATAGATCACAGAGATCCACCGAATAATAGTTTACCGCGCGAAAGACGAAGCTACGCCAGCCAAACTTAACCTAACCTAACCTAACCAAGCGTAACCTAACACAAACTAACGCGCCGCGACCGCTATTGCTGGACTCCCCAGATTCGAGCAGAGTATGGTAGCGCAAGGTAGGGCGCAGGAATAAACCGAATAACAGCGCTTATATTGCTGGCCTGCCCAGTGCAAGACAGAATGTTGTAGAGCACAGCAGACCACAGAAATACACCATATAACAGAGTGTAGCACGAATGTCAAAACTATCACAACCATACATAAATTAACATGACCTATCCAAACGTAACCTGAATCAAACTAACGTGTCATGACCGATATTGCTCGATCCCAGAGTTAGGCAGGTTCTAGAACAGCAGAGTAGAGCGCAGAAATCAACCGAATATCATTGTATGTTGCAAATATCGAGGTTACCCTGCCACAACTTGGCCTATCCAAGCCTAAGCAGACTTAGCACCCATGAGCATAACATGCCGCGACCAATGCAGCTGGCATCCCCAGAGCCAAGCAGAATACTGCAGACAAGTGTCCAGTGCAATAGTTCAGCGCATTGCAGTGGATACACAAAGACCGTAGATATCCTATCAAAACCTGTCATAGCCTAACCTAACCAAACGTAACATAACTCAATCTAAAAAGCCGAGACCAATACTGCTGGCCTCCGCAGGGACAAGCAGAATTTACCAGAGCACAGAATAGCGCCGAAATCCGCGGCATTGCAGTGAATAGCACAAACGCCGTAGATAACCCAGCATAACTTGGCCTAACCTAACCTAACCGAACGTAACATATCTCAACATATCGTGCAGCGACCACTGCTCCTTGCCTCCCCATAGCCAAGCAGAATGTGGTAGAGCGCAGTAGTTCAAAGAAATAAATCGACCAACAGTGTAGAGCACGATAGTCATTGCTATCCTCACCAAATTTACCATAACATAACCTAACAAATCGTAACCTTACTCAAACTAACGCGCCGCGATAACCATTGTTCGCCCACCCCGCAGGGCCGGGCAGAGTATAGTAGGGCAATGTAGAGCGCAGAGATCCACCGAATAGCATTGTGAGGCGCGAAAGTCGAAGAAATACTAACCAAGCCTTCCTGACCTCCCCTAACGAAACATAACAAGACTTAACCTAACGTGCCGAGAAAACCATTACTGCCCACACCAGGGCCATGCAGAGCATATTTGAGCAAAGTAGGGCGCAGCAATCCACCGAATAGCATTGAATGGCACACAAGTCTAAGCTATTCTGAACTGACATGACCAAACTTGTCATATGCAAACGTAGCCTAGCTAAACCTAACTCGCCTAGACCACTGTTCCTGGCCATCCCAGAGCCAAGCCGAAAATATTAGAGAGCAGTAGGGCGCAAAAATCAGTGTATAGACAAAAGTCTAGGCTACCCCATCCTAACCTCACAATCCGGAACATAGCCGAACGTAGCATAGCTCAAGGTAACGTGCCAAGTCCACTATTGCTGGCCTGCGCCGAGCCATAAAGAATATACCAGAGCACAGCAGAGCACAGAATATCAACGCCTTATGTAGCACTAAATTCAGACGTATCCCGACCTAACACGATCTAACCTAACCTAACCGAACATAGTGTAACCAAACATTACTTCATGAGGCCGACATTGCTGGCAAATCCAACGTAAATCATGGCAAATTAGAGCACATTAGAGCGCAAAAATCCACCGAGTATCGGTGTATATCAAAAGAGACAAGATAGCCTATCCTAACCTAACCAAACGTAACATAAGCAAACGTAACCTGACTCAGGCAAACGTTCCGAGACCACTACTGCTTCATCCCCAGTGCCAAGCAGAATGTAGTAGAGCACAGTAGATCACAGAATCCCACGTAATAGCAGTTTAAAGCATAGAAGTCGAAGTAGCCTGTCATAACGTGATCAAACGTAACACAACCAACCGCAACATACCTCAACCTATCATGGCGAAACTATTGGTGCTGGCCTCCACATAGAAAACCAGAATGTACTAGAGCACAGTAGATCGCAGAAATCTACCGCACTCCCGTGAATCGCACTAAAGCCGTAGATATCC
>NW_016960317.1:0-654 GCF_001483705.2 Eufriesea mexicana
TGGGATAGTCCATCGGCTATAGTGCACTCTTGATGGGTATACCAAGTACCGTAATGTCAATTCATGCTATCTCTAGCCATGACTGTACCATATATTGAATATTCTATTATGGCTTTTATATTTATCTTGTCACAGAGCAAATTATTCCAACTTCAAACCCACCATGATGTTGTCTGCGCTCAGCACAGTTTGGTCAGCATCTTGTGACTCGTGCTATAACTGGCATGTCTTCTATAATTCCAGAATTGCTATAGAAACTACATCAACAATGAACAGGTCAATTCATCGGCTACAGTGCTCCGTTGCTGGATGTATTAAGCACCGTACTGTCAATTGTAAACATCGCTAGTCATGACAATAAAATCCTCAGATTATTCCAGAGTTGACCTTGAACAAATGTTAAAAATGGTGAAATTGGACCAACGTCTAAAGCACTGTAATAATGGCCGTACTCTGCACTCCTTCGTCAATTGTTAGTGTCTCGAGCGATGATGGGACAGTTATTTTTCATTCTAGAACAGCAATAGACTATATCGTCGCTTAACATATTAACCCTTCGGCTACACTCATACATTGGTGGATGTTCCTTTCACCGTACCAGAAGTTCTAAATGCCTCTAGACATATTTGATGTATACATGGAATATTTTAGTTA
>NW_016960318.1:0-279 GCF_001483705.2 Eufriesea mexicana
CATTTTCGACTAATGTCGTTGTGAGCTAACCTTCTTGCATAAATAAGGAGAAAAGACTCTGTTCGCGTGCTATAGGCAATTCAGTGCTACAGAATGTTGCTGGAAAATTCAATTTTACTGACATTTTCGACTAATATCGTTGTGAGCTAACTTCCTTGCATAGGTAAACACGAAAGATCTTTTTGGCGTGCTGTAGCCATTGCAATGGTATAGAATGTGGCTGGAAAATACGTTTTCGTTGACATTTTCGACTAATATCGTGGTGAGCTAACTTCCTTG
>NW_016960319.1:0-525 GCF_001483705.2 Eufriesea mexicana
CGACAGAATGGCAATCTATAGCACAAAAGTCAAAGCTATCGCCATCAAAAATAACCAAATCTCGACTAACCAAACGGAACGTAACTCAAACTAACTCGCCGCTACCGCTATTCCTGGCGCCCCAGACACAAGCAGACGTGGTAGCGCACAGTACAGCGCCGAAGTCAGCAGAACAGCAGGGTGTAGCACAAAAGCGGAGCTACCCAAACCTAACGCAATGAAACATAACCATACCACACGTAATCTAACTTAACCTAACTAGCCGCCATCACTATTGCTGGCCTCCCAAATGCCGAGCTGGGTATAGTAGAGCAACGTAGATCTCAGAAATCTAGCATAGAGCAGTGAAGAGCACGAAAGCCATAGGTACATTTGCATAACATGATCTTACCTAACCTAGCCGAACGTAGCATATCTCAACAAAGCTTGCAGATACCCTTCCTGGCCTTCCAATGTACATGTAGAATGTGGTAGAGCACAGTAGACTACAGAAATGCGACGAATAGGAGTGTATAACACGAAAGT
>NW_016960320.1:0-281 GCF_001483705.2 Eufriesea mexicana
TATGGACGAATGTATTTGTGTATGTATGGATATATGTATTGATGTATGTATGCATGCATGGATGGGTGGATGGATGGATAGTTGTATGGATGTATTGTTCGATGGATGTATGGATGGGTGGATGTATGGGTGGATGGATTTATTGAAGGCTGTACGTATGGACGGAAGGTTTTATGGATTGATGGCTTTATGGTTGTATGGATGTATGAATGTATGGATGTATGGTTGGACGGATATACGGATGGATGGATGTATGGCTGTATGGATTTATGGATGTATGG
>NW_016960321.1:0-560 GCF_001483705.2 Eufriesea mexicana
AGGGACAGTCAGAATATGTTAGAGCACAGTAGAAAGCAAAAATCCACCGAAAAGCAGTGTATATCTCAGAAGTCAAGGCAGCTTTATCCGAACGTAACCAAACGTAGCATGAGCGTACGTAACATAACTCAACATAACATCCGCTACCACAATCTCTGGCCACCCCAGAGCCATGCAGAATATACTAGAACAGTAAAGCGCAGAAGTCCATAGAATCGCGGTGTACAGCATAAAAGTGGTAGCCATCAGAACGTACCCCAAGTTAACGTAACCCAACCGAACATGGCCTAGCTCATCACAACGTGCCTCGAACACATTTGCTGGCCTACCCTGAGCCAAGCAGAGTATAGCAGAGCATCGCAGGGCGAAGAAATCCATCGCATCGGAGCGCATATCACAAAAGAGGAGGATACCATAAACAAACATGACCAAACCTCAACTACCCAAACGTAGCGTAACTCAACATAGCGTGACGAGACAAATTTGGTTGGCCTCCGCAGAGACAGTCGGAATGTGATAGAGCAAAGCCGAAAGCAAAAGCCCACCGAATAGTAGTGTAT
>NW_016960322.1:0-298 GCF_001483705.2 Eufriesea mexicana
ACTATAGAATTGCAATAGCCATAGCTGGCCAATAGAATCTTTCCTCCGTATTTATGTAGAAAGTTTACCTCACCACGCTACTAGTCGAAAATGACAATAAGGTTGCATTTTCGAGGCAGATTCAAAAGCATTGTAATGGCTATAGCACGGCATTAGAATGTTTCCTCTTTATTTATACAAGAAAGTTACCGCACAACGATATTAGTCGAAAATGTCAAAAAATTGAATTTTCCACCCTGATACTATAGCATTGCAATGGCTATAGCTAGCCAATAAAATCTTACCTCCTTATTTATGC
>NW_016960323.1:0-665 GCF_001483705.2 Eufriesea mexicana
CTTGCATCTGTGAGTCGGGGGCAACATTTGCGGTGGCGTTAACGTTTGGTTGAGTTTGATTACTTCCGTTAGTGTTACGATTTGCCAGTTTAGGACAGGTTACATATGACTCTTATGCTGCACACTGCTTTTCGGTGGATTTCTCCGATCTACCGTGTTCTAATGTGATCTGCTTGGCTCTGGGGAGGCCAGCAGTAGAGGGCTCAGCTCGTTAGGCTTAGTTAGTCTATGTTTGGTTAGGATAGGGTATCACTGACTTTCGCGGTATACTTTGCTATTTGGTGTGTTTCTTCACTCTACTGTGCTCTACTACACTCTGCTCGACTCTGTGTATGCCAGTAATAGATCAATTCGAGTTAGGCTTGTCAATTCGAGTTAGGCAACGTTCGGTTAGGGTACGTTAGTTTGCGTTAGGTATGTATAGCTTAGACTTTCGTGGTATAAAGAGCTTTTCGATGCATTTGTGCCCTCTGTTGTACTGTAGTATTTTCTGCTTGTCTCTGTGGACGCAAGGACCAATGCCCTCGGCACGTTATGCTGAAGTAGTATTTTCTGCTTGTCTCTGTGGACGCAAGGACCAATGCTCTCGGCACGTTATGCTTAGTTATGTTGCGTTCGGTTAGGTTTGGTTTGGCTAGATATGGTTAGGATGTCACTGACTTTTG
>NW_016960324.1:0-488 GCF_001483705.2 Eufriesea mexicana
GCAATGCTACAGAATCTGGATGGAAAATACAATTTCATTGTCATTTTCGACTAATATCGTTGTCACCTGACTTTCTTGCACAAACAAGGAGGAACGATTATATTGGCATGGTATAACCATTGCAATGCTATAGAATCTGGCTGGAAAGTGCATTTTTATTGTCATTTTCGACTAATATCGTGGTGAGCTAACTTCCTTGCATAAGTAAGGAGGAAGGATCCTTCTGGCGTACTATAGCCATTGCAGTGATATGGAATGTGCCTGGCAGTTTCGATTTTATCGACATTTTCAACGAATATCGTAGTGAACAATCTCTCTTGCGTAAATAAGGCGGAAATATTCTTTGGCGTGCTATTGGCATTGCAATGCCGAAGAATCTGGCTTGAAAAAATAAAGCTTGAAAAATCAATTTTATTGACATTTGGGACTAATATGGTGGTGAGCTAGCGTTCTTCCATAAATCAGGAGGAAAGATACTGTTGGCATGC
>NW_016960325.1:0-695 GCF_001483705.2 Eufriesea mexicana
GATTGGTGGATGGATGTATGGATGGAAGGATGTATGGATCGATGGATGTATGGATTGGTGGATCTGTGGATGGATGGATGCATGGAAGTATGGATGTATGTATGGATGTATGAATGGATGGATGGCTGTATGGATGGTTGGAAGTGTGGATGGATTGACGTACGGATGGACCAATGTACGGATGTGTGGATGTATGGATTTATATATGTATGGATATATGGATGGTTGGATGTATCGTATGGTGGAGGTACGAATGGACGGGTTTATGGATCCATGGACGTGTGGATGTATGGATGTACACATGGATGGGTGTATGAATGGATAGATTTGTGTATCGGCAGATGTATGAATGGGTGGGTCTATGGCTTGGCAGATGTATGGATGGATGGTTGTATGGAAGGATGGGTGGATGTATGGAAGGATGGATAGATGGATTGATATATGTATGGATGAATGGTTGTATGGATGGATGGATGTACGTATGGATTGAGGTATGGATGGACGGATGTACGGTTGTATGGATGTATGGACGGGTGGATGGATGGATGGATGGATGGATTGAGGTATGGATCGATGTATCTATGGATGACATGGTTGTATGGATGGATCTATGGATGTGTGGGTGTATGGACGTATGGATGAACGACTGTATGGATAAACGGGTGTATGGATGTATGGATTTATATATGTATCTA
>NW_016960326.1:0-1035 GCF_001483705.2 Eufriesea mexicana
TACAGAAGACGTAGATATCATAACCTAACGTGTCCTAATCTAACCAAACCAAACGCAGCATAAACCAACATGACGTGACGTGACCACTGCTGCTCGCCTCCCCAGGGTCGAGAAGAGTATGATAGTGCAATGAAGAGCGCAGGAGTCCACCGAACAGCAGTTTATACCACAAAAATCAGAGAAATGTTAACCGAGCCATTCTACCCTAACCTAATGAAACGTAACCATACACAACCTCACGTGCCGAGACCACTATCACTGACCGCACCAGAGACAAGCAGAGCATATTAGAGCACATTAGAGCGCAGGAACAAGTCGAATAGCGGTTTATAGCACAAAAGACGAAGTATCGTCTCCTTGCATAGCCAAACGTATCATAAGCAAACGTCACCTAACTAAACCTAACATAACGAAGCCACTGTTGCTGGCCTCCACAAAAACAAGCAGAATGTACTAGAGCATAAGTCCAACGAATAGCAGTGGATTGCACAAAAGACAAAACCACCCCATCCTAATATGTCCAACCTTTACATAACGAGACGCATCATACCTCAACGTAACGTACCCCGACCACTATTGCTGGCCCCCGAGGGAGGAGCAGAACTTACTAGCGGACACAAGAGCGCAGGTGCCCATAGAATCGCAGTGTATAGCACAAAACCCATATATATCCAGACCTAACCCATGCTAACATGACTTAGTTAAACGTAGCCTACACCAACGTAACGTGCCACGGCCAGTATGCTGGCCTCCCCAGGGCCGAGCAGAATAGAGTAGAGCGCAGCCGGGTGCAGACATCCGCGGAAGAACAGTGTATAGCACCAAAGTCAGAAATACCCTTACCGAAATTAACCCAAACTTAACTAACCAAATGTAACATAACTCAACCTAACGCGCAGGTGCTAATGTTGCTGGCATAGAAGCATAATATAGTGGAGCGCATTACAGCGCAGAAATGCTCCGAGTAGCAGTGTATAGCGCGAAAGTCTAAGTTAACCCGACCGAGCTTATCCTACCTTAACCTCACAAAACGTC
>NW_016960327.1:0-1350 GCF_001483705.2 Eufriesea mexicana
AAATATCGTGGTGAGCTACCTTCCTTGCATAAGTAAGGAGGAAAGATTCTATTGGCGTGGTATTCCCACTGGAATGCTATAGAATCTAGATGGAAAGTTCAATTTTGTCGACATTATCGAGCTTTTTCGTATAAAAAAGGATGAAAGATTCTGATGGCGAGCTGTAGCCATGGCAATGCTTTATAATCTGGATGAAAAACTGAATTTTATTGTCATTTTCGACTAATATCGCGGTGAGCTAACTTTCTTGCATAAACACGGAGAAAAGATTCTGTTGGCGTGCTATAGGCATTGCAATGCAACAGAATCTTGCTTGCAAATTCAATGTTACTCACATTTTCGACTAATATCGTTGTGAGCTAGCTTCCTTACATAGGTAGAGAGAAAGATCAGAGAGGAAAGATCCTTTTGGCGAGCTGTAGCCATTGCAATGCTTTAGTATGTGCCTGAAAAACTCAATTATATAGACATTTTGGGCTAATAATGTGGTGAGATATCTTTCTTGCGTAGATAAGGCGGAAGCATTCTGTTGGCGTGCTCTAGGCATTGCAAAGCTATAGAATCTGGAAGGGAAATTCAATTTTATTGACGTTATCGACAAATATCCTTGTGAGCTACTTTCCTTGCATAAGTAAGGAGGAAAGATCCTTTTTGGGTGCTTTAGAAATTGCATTGATATAGAATGAGGCTGAAAATACAATTTTGTTAACATTTTCGACTACTATACTGGAGATCTAACTTTCTGGCATAAATAAGGAAGAAAGATTCTATTGGCGTGGTATAGCCACGGGAATGCTATAGAATATGGCTGGAAAGTTCAATTTTGTTGACATTTTCGAGCTTTCTTGTATAAACAAGGATGAAAGATTCTATTGGCGAGCTATCGACATTCCTATGCCATAGTATCTTCCTGGAAAATTCAGTTTTATAGACATTTACGACTAGTATCGCGGTGAACTAGCTTTCTTGCATATATAATGAGGAAAGATTATATTGGCGCGCTATTGCCATTGCAACGCTATAGAATCTGTATGGCAAATTCAATTTTATTGACATTTTCTACTAATATCGTGGTGATCTAACTTTCTTGCATAAATAAGAATGAAAGACTCAATTGGCGTTCTATAGCCGTCGCAGTGCTATAGAATTTGGCTGGAAAGCTCAATTTTGTTGACATTTTCGACTAATATCGTGGTGAACTATCTGTTTTGCATAATTAAGGTTGGTAGAATCTATTGGCGTGCTATAGCCATTGCAATGCTATGGTACCTTGCTGGAAAATACAATTTTACTGACATTTTCTACTAATATCGTTGTGAGATAACTTTCTTGCATAAATAAGGAGAAAAG
>NW_016960327.1:1421-2212 GCF_001483705.2 Eufriesea mexicana
CTGACATTTTCGACTAATATCGTTGTGAGTTTACTTTCTAGCATAAACGAGGAGGAAAGATTCTGTTGGCGTGCTATATCCTTTGCAATGCTATAGAATCTGGCCGGAAAGTTCAGTTTTATTGACTTTTTCGAATAATATCGCGTTGAGCTAATTTCCTTTCATAGGTAAGGAGGAAAGATACTTTTTGCATGCTATAACCATTGCAATGCTGTAGAATCTGGCTGCAAAACATAATTTAACTGACATTTTCGACTAACGTCATGGTGAGCTTACTTTCATGCATAAATAAGGTTGAAAGATACTATTGGCGTGGTATTGCCATTGCAATGCTATAGAATCTGGATGGGAAATTCAATTCTATTTACATTTTCGACTAATATCGTGGTGAGCTAACTTTCGTGCATAAATAAGGAGGAAAGATTCTATTGGCGTGCTATACCCATTGCAATGCTTCGGAATCTGGCTGGAAAATTCAACTTTACTGACATTTTCGACTAATATCTTGGTGATCTACCGTTCATGTTTAAATAAGGTTGAAAGATACTATTGGCATGCTATTGCCATTGCAATGCTATAGAATCTGGATGGGAAAGTCTATTTTATTGACATTATCGGCTAATATCGCTGTGAGCAAACTTCCTTACATAAGTAAGGAGGTAAGATTCTGTTGGAGTGCTAGAGGCATTCCAGTGCTATAGAATCTGGCAGAAAAATAAAATGTTATGCACATTTTCGACTAATATCGTGGTGAGCTACCTTTCTTGCATAAATGAGGAGGAAAGATTCTA
>NW_016960328.1:0-1467 GCF_001483705.2 Eufriesea mexicana
TAGGCGCTCTACTGTGCTCCAGTATATTCTGCTAGGCTAGGCAAAAGAGTTCTCGACACTTTAATTTGGATTGGGTTACGCTTGCTTTGGCTAGGTAAGGTCATGTTTGGCTCGGATATCCTTGAATTTTGTGCTATACACTGCAGTGCGGTAGATTTCTGCGTTGGTCAGTGCTCTATTACATTCGGCATGGCTCTGTGGAAGGCAGCAACAGTGGTCTCGGCGCGTTAGGTTGACGTATGTCACGTTTGGTTATGTTACGCTTGGTAAGATTGGGACAGCGTAGCTTCGACCTTCACGCTATACGCCGCCATTCGGAGCTTTTCTTACCTCCACTGTGCTCTAGCATATTCTGCTTGGCCCTGGGTAGGACAGCAATGGTGGTGTCGTCACGTCATGTTAAGTTATGTTGCACATGGCTATGTTACGTTTGGTTAGGTTAGGATAGGATAGCATCGACTTTGCTTTATACGCTGCGGTTATATGGATTTCTGCGCTCTACAACTCATCTAATATGTTCAGCCTGGCTGTAGGAGGGCCAGCAATAGTGGTCTCGTCACGTTAGTTTGAGTCATTTTATGTTTGGTTATGTTAGGCTAGTTTGTGTTAGGTTTGGATGGTTTGACTTTTCTGCTATACACTGCAATACTATGGCGTTCTGTGCCCTACTCTCCTATAATATGATGTGCTTGGCGGCGGGGAGGCCAGCAATAGTGGTCTATGCACGTTAGGTTAGATTATGCTGCGCGTGGTTACGTTACGTTTGGTTATGTTAGGGTAGGATAACTTTGACTTCTACGCTATACACTGCTGTATGGCGGATTTCTGCGCTCCACATTTTTATGCTACAACCTGCTCCACTCTGGGCTGACCAGCAATAGTGGTCGTGACGCAATATGTTGAATTAGCTTACGTTTGGTTAGGATAAGTTGAGCTAGGTTTGGTTATAGTGGTTTTGACTTTAGTGCTGTACACTGACATTTGTTGAATTCCAGCGACCTACTGTATTCTAGGATACTCTGCTTGGCTCTGTGGTTCGAGTAATAGTGGTCTCGGCACGTTAGGTTATGCTATGTGGCGCTTGGTTATATTATATTTGGACAGGTAAGGAGAGGATAGGTGTGACTTCTGACCTGTACGCTGCCATTCGTAGTATTTGTACGCTCTACATAGCTCTACTATGCTCTGCTCGACACTGGCGATACCGGTAACAGTGTTCCCGGCACGTTAGCTTTATTTAGGCATCGTGCAGTTTTGTTACGTTTTCTTAAGGTAGGAGAGGGTAGCATAGACTTTTGTACCATATACTGCGCTTCGGTGAGCTACTGCGCCATACTGTGCTCTAATCTGCGCTGCCTGGCTCAGGGGAGGCCAGCAGTAGTGGTCTCGGCACGTTAGGTTGGGTTAGGTTACGTTTGGTTAGGTTATATTTGTTTGGGTTAGGTTTGGATAGCTTTGACTATCTCG
>NW_016960329.1:0-208 GCF_001483705.2 Eufriesea mexicana
CCAGGTCATGTCAGGTCAGGTCAGGTCAGATGATGTCAGTTCATGTCATTTCACGTCAGGACAGGGCAGGCAAGGTCAGGCCAAGTTAGATCAGGTCATGTCAGGTCAGGTCATGTCAGGTCATGGCTGGTCAGGTCAGGTCAGTCAGGTCAGGTCAGGTCAGTCAGGACAGGTCAGGTCTGGTAAGGCCGATTAAGGTCAGGACAGG
>NW_016960329.1:239-557 GCF_001483705.2 Eufriesea mexicana
GTCAGATCAGGTCAGGTCAGGTCAGGTCATGTCAGGTCAGGTCAGGTCAGGTCAGGTCATGTCATGTCTGGTCACGTCATGTATGGTAAGGGTAGACCATGTCAGGCCAGGACAGGTCAGGTCAGGTCAGGTCAGGTCAGGTCGGTCAGCTCAGGTCAGGTCAGGTCAGGTCAGGTCAGGTTAGGTCAGGTCAGGTCAGGTCAGGTCATGTCAGGACATGTCAAGTCTGGTAAGGGTAGACCAGGGCAGGTCAGGTAAAGACAGGTCAGGTCAGGTCAGGTCAGCCCAGGCCATGTCAGGTCAGGTCAGGTCAGATGA
>NW_016960330.1:0-1022 GCF_001483705.2 Eufriesea mexicana
ATCTTTCTTGCATAAATATTGAGGAAAGATCCATTTGGCGTGCTATAGCCATTGCAATGCTATTGAGTTTGGCTGGAAAGATCAATTTTATTGACATTTTCGACTAATATCGTGGTGCGCTAACTTCCATGCATAAATAAGTAGGAAGGATTATATTGGAGTGCTATAGTCATTTCAATGCTGAAGAATCAGGCTTGAAAATACAATTTCATTGACATTTTCGACTCATATCGTGGTGAGCTAACTTTCGTCCATTAATAAGGAGGGAAGATTCTATTGCCGTGCTATAGCCATTATAATGCTATAGAATCAGGCTGGAAAGTCCAATTTTAATGACATTTTCTACTAATATCGTGGTGAGCTATCTCTCTTGCATAATTAAGGAGGAAAGATTCTATTGCCGTGATATAGCCATAGCAATGCTATAGAATTAGGCTGGAAAATTCAATTTTATTGTCATTTTCAATTAATATCGTGGTTAGCCCACTTTCTTGCAGAAATAAGGAGGAAAGATTCTATTGGCGAGCTATAGCCATTACATTGCCGTACAATCTGGCTGGAAAATTCAATTTTATTGACATTTTCGAATAATATCGTGGAGAGTTTTCTTTCTTGCATAAATGTTGAGGAAAGATTCTATTGGCGCGCTATAGCCATTGCAATGCTATAGAATTTGGCTGGAAGGTTCAATTTTATTGTCATTTTAGACTAATATCATGGTAAGCTAACTTTCTTGCATAAATAAGGAGCAATGATTCTATTGTAGTGCTATAGCCGTAGCAATGCTATAGAATCAGGCTAGAAAATTCTATTTTATTGTCATTTTCGACTAATATCATGGTAAGCTACCATTCTTGCATAAATAAGGAGGAAGGATTCTATTGGAGTGCTATAGGCATTGCAATGATGTAGAGTCTGGCTGGAAAATTCAATTTTATTGAGAAAATTCAAATTTATTCACATTTTCGACTAATATCGTGGTGAGCTAACTTTATTGCATAAACAAGGAGGAAAGATTCTAT
>NW_016960331.1:0-936 GCF_001483705.2 Eufriesea mexicana
CGAGCGTCGAGCAGGGTGTAGTAGAGCAATTTATGGGGCAAGAATCCACCGAATAGCCGTGTACAGCACAAAGGCAAAGCTACCATCCCGTAACAAAACAAAACGTACCATAACCATATACAACCTAACACAATCTAAGGTGTCTAGAACACTCTTGCCGGCCTTGCGATCGCCAAGCAGAACACACTAGTGGAGAGTTGAATGCAGAAATCCGTGAAATCGCAGAGTATATCAGAAAAGCCAAAGCTACCCAAATCTACCCCAAGCCAACAGAATATAGCCAAATGTATCCAAACCCAATCTAACGTGCCGCGGCCACTGTTTCAGCACTCCCAAGAGCCAGGCAGGACATATTAGGGCGCAGTAGAGCCGAGAATCCCACCGAATAGCAGTATATAGCAAAACAGTCAAAGTACATCCTACATAACCTAACCAAACGTAACACTACCGACGCAAACAAATCCGACCTAACGTGCCTAGGCCACTATTGCTGGCATCCCCGACGACAAGCAGGGCAAATTAGAGGAGAGTAGAGCGCAGAATCGCATATAATGGCACTCTATAGCAGAAAAGTCTAGCATATACTTACCCAAATTGACCTAACCTAACATACACAGACGTAGTATAACTGAACGTAACGAGACGAATGCCACATTGCTGGCCTCTGCAGTGACAATCAAAGCATATTAAGGCACACTGGAGAGCTGGAATCCGTCGAATAGCAGCGAAAAGCACAAAAGTCAACGTAGCCTATCTTAACCAAGCCAAACGTAACATATCCAAACGTACCATAGATCTACCTAATATGACGAGACAATCATTGCTGGCCTCCAGAGGTCCAAGAAGAAAATGCTAGGTCACAGTACAGCGCAAAAGCCATCGAAATATCAGTGGATAGCACAAAATTCAAAGCCAACCTATCACTACCAAACCAAT
>NW_016960332.1:0-242 GCF_001483705.2 Eufriesea mexicana
GGACGTATTAGACTTTTTGCTGGACGCTGCCATTTGGTGGCTCTCTGTGCTCTTATATTCTCGGGTATATTCTGCCTGGCCCTTTCGAAGTCAGCAAGAGAGGTCTAGGCAAGTTAGTTTGGGTTATGTTACGCCTGTTTACGTCATTTTGGAAAGGCTACGCTTGGATAGCTATGACCTTTGCGCTATAAACTGCTGTTCGTCGGATTTCTGCGCTCTACTGTGCTCTAGGATCCTATGCT
>NW_016960333.1:0-476 GCF_001483705.2 Eufriesea mexicana
AAGTTCAATTTTATTGAAATTTTCAGCTAATATCGTGGTGAGCAAGATTTTCCGCTCGAATAAGGAGGAAAGATACTATTAGTTTGCTATAGCCGTAGCATGGTAATAGAACCCGACCGAAATGTTCAATTTCAATGACATTTTTGACTAGTATCGTGGTGAGCAATCTTTTCTGCATAAATAAGAAGGAAAGGTTCTGTTGGCTTGCTATAGCTGTTGCATTGCCACAGAATCTGACTGAACAGTTCAATTCCATTGACATTTTCGACTAACATCGTGGTGAACAAGTTTTTCTGCATATATAAGGCGGAAAGATGCTATTGGTTTGATAATGATACAGCCATTGCTATGCAATGGAATCTGACCGTAAAGTTCAATTTTTTAGACATTTTCTGCTTCTATCGTGGCGAGCGAGCAATTCTGTGTAAGTAAGGAGACAGGATACCATTGGTTTGCTATAGCGATTGCACTGCAAT
>NW_016960334.1:0-889 GCF_001483705.2 Eufriesea mexicana
TTGTGGTGAGCTGCCTTTCTTGCATAAATAAGGAGGATAGATTCTACATGCGTGCTGTAGCCATTGCAATGATATAGTATATGCCTGGCAGATTCAATTTTATTGACATTTTCGACAAATATCGTGGTGAGCTAGCTTTCTTGCATAATCAAGGAGGAAATATTATATTGGCAAGCTGTAACCATTTCAATGATATAGAATCTGGATGGAAAATTCAATTTTATTGACATTCTCGATTAATATTGTGGTGCGCTACCTTTCTTGCATAAATAAGGAGGAAAGATACTTTTGGCGTGCTATAGCCATTGCAATGATAAAGAATCTGGCTGGAAAGTTCAATACTATTGACAGTTTCGACTATTATCGTGGTGAGCTATTCTTCTTTCCTAAATAAGCAGGGTAGATTCGATTGACGTGCTATAGACACTGCAATGATATTGAATGTGGTTGGAAAATTCAATTTTATTGACATTATCGTCTGATATCGTGGTGAGCCACCTTCCTTGCATAAGTAAGGAGGAAAGATCCTTTTGGCGTGCTATAGCCATTGCAATGCTGCAGAATCGGGCTGGAAAGTTCAATTTTATTGACATTTTCGACTAATATCGTGGTGAGCTAGCTTCCTGGCATAAGTATGGAGGAAAGATCCTTTTTGCGTGCTATAGCCGTTGCAATGCTGCAGAATCGGGCTGGAAAGTTCAATTTTATTGACATTTTCGACTAATATCGTGGTGAGCTAACTTTCTTGCATAAACAAGGAGGATAGATTCTGTTGGCATGCTACAGGCATTGCAATGCTATAGAATCTTGCTGGAAAATTCAATTCTATTGACATTTTCGACTAATATCGTGGTGACCCAGCTTCCTTGCATAAGTATGCAGGAAAGAT
>NW_016960335.1:0-893 GCF_001483705.2 Eufriesea mexicana
GTTTCGTTATTCTGTGTTTGCTCTTGTTGGGTTAGGATTGCTCCGACTTTCGCGGTATAGTCTGCTGTTCGGCGGATTTCTGCGCTCCACTGCTCTGTAGCATGCTTTGCTTGGTTCTGTGGAGGCAAGCAATAATGGCCTCGGAGCGTAGGTTTGAGATATATAACTTTCGTTTATGTTCCATTTGGTAATGTTTGGATGGGATATCTTCGACTGTTACGATACACACCGATATTCGGCGGATGTCTGCGCTCTACTCTGCTCTTGCATATTCTCCTTGGCTCTGGTGAGGCCTGCAATAGAGATCTTTTTCCGTTAGGTTTAGTTACTCTACGCTTAGTTATGTTAGGTTAAGTCAGGTTAGACTAGAATATCTATGACTTTTGTGCTATACCCTGACATTTTGTGGCATTCTGCGCTCTTCTGTGCTCTAGTATTTCCGGCTTGGCTTTGGGGATGCAAGCAATAGTGGTCTCGGCACGATAGGTTGAGATGTATAACGGTTGGTTATGCCACATTTGCTTGTGTAGGAATAGGATAGCTTTGACTTTTACGCTATATACCGCTATTCTGTGGATTTCAGCAAGCTGCTGTTCTCTAGAACATTCTGGTTGCCTCTGGAGGGACAGCAATAGTGGTCTCGGGACGTTACGATAAGTTGGGATCCTTTCGTCTATATTAAGTTTGGATAGGATAGGATAGGATATCTTTGCCTTTTCTGTTTTACACTGGCATTTGGTGGAATTTTACGATCTGCGTTGCTCTAAACTCTACTATGCTAGTAGTAATAGTGCTCTCGGCTCGTTAGTTTGTGTTAGGCTACGTTTGGTTGCGTTACGTTAGTTTGTGTTATGTTCCGATAGATCCGTCTTTTGTGGTATACGCAGATATTA
>NW_016960336.1:0-595 GCF_001483705.2 Eufriesea mexicana
AGTCAGGACAGGTCAGGCCAGGAAAGGCCGGTTAAAGTCAGGACAAGTCAGGTCAGGTCAGGTAAGATCAGTCAGCTCAGGCCACGCCAGGTCAGGTCAGGTCAGGCCAGGTCCGGTAAGGTCAGGCCAGGCCAGACCATGTCTGGTCAGATCAGGTCAGTTCAGGTCAGTTCACTTCAGATCAGATAATGTCATCTCAGGTCACATCAGGTCAGGTCAGGCCAGGCAAGGGCGGGGCTGTTCAGGTCAGGACAGTCCAGGCCAGGCCAGATAAGGTCACGATAGGTCAGGTCAGTTCAGGTAAGGGCAGGTCAGGACATTCCAGTTCGGGTCAAGTTAGGTCGGGTCAGGTTAAGTGAAGTAAGGTCAGGTCAGGTCAGGAGAGGTCAGGTTCGGTCAGGTCAGGCCAGGATTGGTCATGTCACATCAGGCCAGACCACGTCTGGCCAGGTAATGTCAGGTCAAGTTAGGTCAGGAGGGGCAATGTCTGGTCTTGCCAGCCCAGGGCATGCCAGAGAATGACTGGTCATTACGGGCCAGGTCAGGTCATGTCAGGCCAGGCCAGGTAAAGCCAGGCCAGGTCAGGTCGGGTTAG
>NW_016960337.1:0-243 GCF_001483705.2 Eufriesea mexicana
ACGCACGAGCTCCTCGAACATTTTGTCGATTCGGAGACTGAGTGCCGCGAAGGCAGCCTCCATTCCGAACTAGGGCGCCGATGCCGCTGCTCCGGCGCCCGCGGACGCACGCACATTTCGAGCTGGCGCGGGGTCGACGCTAACACGCCTCCGCTCCTGATCCAGCTCCGCGAGCAAGGGGGCGATCACCGCCTGCTGGGAGGCATCGTTCTCCCGCAAGTCAGCTATAACCGCCTGCTGGGA
>NW_016960338.1:0-760 GCF_001483705.2 Eufriesea mexicana
CGCTGAATTCCGCCCGGTAACAGTACATAGCTCGCAAGTCAAAGCTACCATGACCTAATGCAACGCAACCTAACGTAACCGAACGTACCCTAACTGAACCTAACGTGTCGAGTCCACTATTACTGGCCTCTCCAGAGCCCACTGGAACACGCTAGAACACAGTGGAGCGCAGAAATCCTCCGAAAAGCAGTGTACACCACGTGAGTCAAAGCTATCCAAACCTAACCCTGACTAACGCAATCTAAGCGAACATAGCCGATCTCAAACTAACGTTCCGAGATCATTATTACTGCCCCCCCACCTGACGAGCAGAGAACAGTGGAGCAATGTAGAGCGCAGAAATCCACGGGATGTCTGTGTATATCACTAAAATGAATGAGGATTTCCCCGACATTTGCGATATGAACAGCAATGCTATTTACTTCTGAGCTCTACAGTGCCCAGGTATATTCTGCTTGGCACTGCGGAAGCCGGCAGTAGTAGTCATGGCACGTTAGTTTGAGTTAGGCTACGTTTGTTTATGGTACGTTTGGTTTGGTTGGGAAAGGATAGCTTAGACTTTTGCGTTATGGAATGCTATTCGGTGGATTTCTGCGCTTTACTGTGCTCTAATATGCTATTCTGGGCGCTGGGGACGCACATGGTGTTCGTTGCAGGATAGGCAGAGTTATGTTCCGTTTGGTTAGTTTTGTTTGGCAAAGGTTTGGTTGGGATATCTTTGACTTTTGTGCTTAAAATGCTCTTCGTTTGATTTCTGCGC
>NW_016960339.1:0-586 GCF_001483705.2 Eufriesea mexicana
GGCTCTGTTTGGATTGCCTTGCCTTACGCGGTGTAGACTGCTATTCGGTGGATTTATGCCTTCCACTGTCGTCTAGTATATTCTGCTGAGCGCTGTGGAGGCAGGGAATAATAGTATCCGCGCGTTAGTTTGAGTTATGCTACGTACGGTTGTGTTACGTTTGGATACGTTAGGATGGGTTAGCTCCGACTATAGTGCTGTGCACAGTGATTCCATGGATTACTGCGCTCTGCTTACCTCTAGTATGTTCAACCTGGCTCTATGGTGGCCAGCCATAGCGGTCGCGGCTGTTTAAGTTGTGTTAAGTTACGTTTGGTTAGGCTGCGATAGCTATGACTTTTGTGCTACACACCGCAATTCCATGGACTTCTGTACCATATTGTGCGCTACCACACTCTGCCTGTTTCCGGGGACGCATGGAATAGCGACCGTGGCACGATAGGTTGATTTCTGGTACGTTTGGTTAGGTAATGCTTGGCTAGGTTAGGATGGGATAGATTTGACTTTTGCCTGCACACTGCTTTGCGTTGGATTACTGCGCTCCAGAGCGCTCAAATGTGTTCTGCTTGGCTCCATGGTGGCCAGC
>NW_016960340.1:0-530 GCF_001483705.2 Eufriesea mexicana
CGTTAGGTTTTGTTAAGCTACGTTCGGTTATGATACGTTTGGACAGCTTATGATAGGATAGATCGGACTTTTGTGCTGTACACTGACATGCGGTGAACGTCTGTGCACTACTGTGTTCTGCGCGACACTGGGAAGGCCAGCAATAGCAGTCGCCGCTCCTTAGGTTGTGTTACGTTACGTTTGCCTGCGCTTCGATTGGTCAGGTTTGTAGAGGGTAGCTTTGAGTTTTGTGCCATACACTGATATTCGGGGGATTTCTGCGCTCTACTGTGCTCTAATATTTTCATCTTGGCTATGGGAGGGCCAGCGACAGAGGTATCGGCACGTTACATAGAGTTAGGCTACGTTTGGTTTGTCTAGATTAGGTCAGGGTGGGTTAGGATACCTTAGACTTTTGTGCTTTAAAAGGCGTTGCGAAGGATTCCTGCGCTCTACTGTGCTCCAGATTTGATATTGTGGAAGTCAGAAATAGTGGTCTTGGTATGTCTGGTAGGGTTAGGTTACGCTTCGTTATGTTACGATTGGCTATG
>NW_016960341.1:0-1501 GCF_001483705.2 Eufriesea mexicana
ACATGTCACGTGTCCGGCCAGAACATCTTTCTTCGAAATCCGGTCTCTCTGCAGGCTCTACCCAGCTCCTTTTGCATACAAGCAGCGAAGGCAACACGCGCGTACGCACGTACGTACGTACGCACCACGTCAAATGATTACCCACTACGACCTATGCACGCTTATTTCCAGGCTTTAGCATTGATAATTTATGATTCAATGAAATTCTCAATGAACATGTATCTCGATACAAGAACATTGGAACGAGCATAGATATTTTATATTTTACCAATCTTTATATACTCTATATTATATTATATTACAGATTTGTAAATTAGATTATCGCAAATTACAAAAATTACCGTGTATCTAAGATTACGAATCATAAAAATGTAAATATTCAAATTTAATTTTCACGATAATTTTGTCGCAATAGAATTTTTGTTATAATAATTTGACGAAACAACATTTATTGCTTAGATGAAAATCGGATGACACATATATCGCGTGAATATACAGAATAATATTTTAGAAATAGAAAAGATAAATGCAGATAATTGAAATTGATGATAGTAAATATTGGTATAGTTAAAGTAACGTATTTACAATAATAAATATTAAAATATAATTATAAATATGAATTACGTATTACATATTATTAATTAATTGATTCAAGAATTTGAATTAAATTTTAATCTTTGGATTTATAGCATATAAGAGAAATAAACATACAATGTTTAATAACTGTAATAATAAATAAATTTTTCCAAATGAAATTGATATATACGAAATGAAATAAAAATAAAAAAGTAAAATAACAAATTTAAGACATATTAATGTAAAATGAAATGTAAAGTTCGTGGTGCCAAGGGACTCGTGTGACAACAATCGTTTTTATGAGTTAAATTTTTTATAATAGATTTCATATTCTTCGTGCGAAGAATACGTTGTTCTATCCTTGCATTCGAGATTTGTTGTTAATTACGTAGTTATAATATTGATATTATTTATAATATTCTCATAACAATTTCCAATTCAGAATTTCATTGAAACTTTTCGGAGATATAGTATATCGCTTATGCACAGAGCATTACTCACTGGACAATTAAATATGTCAATAAAATATACTTTTTTCATTACCACTTGTTATTCTTTTGATTATTTGACCTGTAATTTTTAAATATCCCGAATTATTCTTATTGAGTAATTTAATTATTTCATATTAAAATTAATCTGAAACTTTATTAAATTACTGAGCGGTATTGATGTATTATGGTTGTGTAAAGAAGTTAATTAAGATTTATCAACTTTGATCGAGTGATATAAATATTTAAAAATTGAAATAGTTATGTCGAATTTAGAAAATGAACATCAAATTCATATAACTATTATTTTTTGTCAAAAGTGTATTAAATTCTATTTTAATCTTTAAACGAGTACTTTGTGAACCTAAAATTCATATGATGAATTGGTTAGTGCATCATTTTGAAAAAATGTAGAAAAAAATTGCATATAAATAAAT